>NC_056741.1:1181296080-1181318580 GCF_019279795.1 Protopterus annectens | reverse complement strand
GTGGATAAAGTACGTGTACACACCCCTCTTAACATACAAGGGTTTTGTGACATATCATATGAGACCACATTAATATTCCCATGAGATTTCCACCATTTTGTGTGACATGTAACCTGTGCATTCTGAATGAGAAACATACATATCAGGTAGGGTTGGCATATCGTACATGTTAGTATTGCATGAACTGGCTTGCAGAATGTGCATACCCATAAAACAATACTTCGGTAAAACACCTGCTGCTCTCAGTACAACAGTCAGTCCTCTTGGGCTGGTGTTTCTCACCATGGGACATCTCAACATGGCAATGTTTGCAAACTCTCCTTTGACAAACAACAGCAAATATGTTCAATTTCAAGGCCATCCCCTGTGCACAGAACTTGTCATGTCAACACACAGACTGTGTGTTGTATGTAGGTGTGGCCTCTGGCTTGGCCACAGCAGACTGTTGATTGTGTTTTTGTTAATCCATCCTTTTGTTCATTTGGATGTAGGGTGTGGCCCATTGTTGTGTGCAATGTTGGGATACCTCCCCATCCACAACTATGTGGCAGACACCAGACAGATAATAGCCACAAGGGACTGGTGTTTGGAAGTAGTCATAATACCATCTGAATTGGCTACAGCCCCAGTTCAAGCTGGTGGTCAGCAAACCCAAAGCAGGACACTGCCATCACACTGCTTTACTGTGTGGGTAGTGCTGTTCTGCTGTTGTGCAGTGCTGTTATTGTGCAAAACTAACATGACCAAATTGTACACAAAGAGAGTTCAACCCTGGTTTCATAACACCTTCACACATTTCCACACATGCGTTTTGAAAAGTTGATGTATTGTTGTCCAGACATTACCCAGAACTGGCTGTTGTGTGTTGTGAGGAACAGCTGCCATCGTTGAAACATACCCTATACCCAAGATATGTGAAGTCCATGGAAGACTGTTGTCACATGTAGTACACACCCAGTACTTGCCAGAGAAGTCTGATACCCCATTCACCATTGCTGTATGTCTCCTGGCAGCCTCCCTGGACATTTCTGGGATGAGTTTCCCAACATATGTGTAGGGATGTCCACTTCTTCCAACTGTCACTGTTGCACCATCTCTTGTACACTTTTTGATGACTATCTCCACTGTGTTCCATGGCATATGGAATGCTGTGTGTCTGTGTCCATAGCGTTTAATCCCTTTGCAGCATGTTAGGATGTATACGAACCATGGCTTTTGCTGTTGCAGGCAATTGTGGGTCTGCATTGGGCTAATTCTGGTATGTGAGCTGGCTGTTATATGCAGGTACTGCAGGAGTCCATGATTGATGGCAGGTGTGTGCCCAATCTGATCAACTGCTGTAGTATCACATGCTGGTATCCACACATATGCATCTAGCTTCTTGGACCGTTTCCACTCCACATACATGTTCCCCTAATAGAGTTATATGTTTCACATTTGCATTGTACAGATTATAGGTCACATGACAGGTTGCATGGCTTTGGTCTTGTGTATTCTGCTCACATTGTCATATCTCATACCTGGTATTGTGACGTGTGTACACCTTTTATATGCACTGTATACATGTCCCTACTATTGGCACTCTGTCCCCACATTTTAGCAAACATTATCCAGATGTCCTGCAATAACAGGTTTGTGAGTTATGCTACTGATATGTGACATCTCATGCAAATAGGCCCCTGTGATATCATGCAGTGAACCCAACCACAGGTGATCTTGCAGATACGTGCAATTTGCTGACTATAACAGTTCAGTGCATGGCCACATGGATGACCTTAAAATGTATGGGTTACTGGTAAGCCACAACAGGAAGATGTCATACTTAGCGACCTCAGGCTGCTGTGCCTCATGTTGACAAGAGGTACCTAGGTAATGTGAGGGAGAGTTATTGTCAGCAGCTTCACAATAGCCATCAGTCCAGGAGCAATGCTACATGTATGCACAGGTACAGTTTACACTATGATATTGCACTATTTGCTATTCTTCACCTGAAATGGGCACATGTGTGCATTACTAAACCCCACCCAGTGCTCTATTTTGCAATTACATCTGCATCTAAAGACTGTTACTACACAGTTGAAATGTAACCTCAGTACACTGATGTGGACTTTTACCTTACCTGAATGCTTCTCGATGGTTTCCTGGGTGGCACCCACCTCCATGACAGCTACATCTTGTAGTGGTTGTTCTCTGTGGGCCACCCCAAGGTTGGCAAAGAGCTCCTCCATTGCTGTAAGTGCAGCCCCTCTGGCTGCCCCCCCATTAGTAGTGGAATGGTCCCACACCACCCCAACAGCCCACTGCAGTGCACGCTGAATCAGGTCATTTGCTCTATGCCTGACCTGTTCGTACGTGTGATCATGGATCCCCAAGGTGTTCACTCTCTGTGTGAGGTCTTTCCAGAAGGCTGTCCTCTCCCACTGATGTTGGCAACCCCGACTGAAGAGGATGTGGTAGTGTTCCAGGATGGCCTCAGTTATGGCTGCTGTCTCCTTGACATCATAGGCTGGAAGCCTCTGCATCACACCTGAAAGACATAAACAGGGAAAAACACATCACGGGACATCAGACATTGTCCATAGTTCTTTACAGAGACAGCTCACTAGTAGTGAGTATCAGTAGCCACAGCATTACATCAAATAATACTCCAGTGCCTAGCAGAATTGTATAGACATGCATAGCATTATGTGTAAGTAGGCAGGTTACACCTGATTAATGGTGACAGTAGGGGTACATGTGGTGTGCATATCTTTCTATACTGATGTTGAGCCAGGGGTGATGTTTGTCTTAAACATGTCCAAAGCAGGTCATCTTTAGCTATGTTGTGTGTGTATATGTGCTGTGGCTGACCTCCATTACAGGGTGGGTTGGATAGTTGCTTGTGAGACTGCAGGCATATGTGGGGATGGCCTTCTGATTGCCCTCAGTGGATGTGTCCAATTCATACTCATACTCAGCATAACATTAATGCACCTGTGACCTACTATGCTGAATCAGACACAGGTTGACATGCTGGCCAGATGGTGACTGCTCCTACACACATTGTGGTGGAATGAAGAAGTACAGGGGAGTATGCAGAGAAAGGTGTTGGCAAAGGAGAAGTGGGTTGACAGACAGATGTAGAGAGTAGACAGGAGTATAAAGAGATGGGTTGCATGGCAAAGAGAGTGTTGGACATGGCTATGAATGTGGAGTCTGACATACAGATGTGGAGTCTGGGGTTCTACGTAATGTTGGACAGCATGGATGGTGTATAGGGCCTGTAGCTATTGGCTAGACAGATGCACATAGCTAGGAAGGATGTGCATCACAAAAGGGAGATAAAGGAATATGGGTGAAACATACAAGCTAGGAGTGTGTTTAGAATATACGGAAACATCACTTTGAAGGCCTGTTCCATGAGGAAAATGGGGGAGGGAGGGAAGGTTGGCAGAGTTGGGTATGGTTAATCAGGAGGTGCAACAGATTATCAAGGAGAATGTAAGGATGGCTATGAGGGTGTTTAACAGTGGAAAGGCTGTTGGTCCAGGTGACATACCTGTGGATGCATGAAGGTGTTTATGAGACATGGCAGTGGTAATTTTAACTGGATTGTTTACTGTAATCTTGGAAAGTGAGAGGATGTGTGAGATGTTGGCAGGTTTGTATGGGTACTGCTTATCTGAACAATGGTGGTCTGCAGAGCTGTAGTAACAAGTGAGGGATAACATTGATCAGTCACAGGATGAGGGAATGGTAAAGGGTGGTGGTAGCTAGGTTGAGAACATGGTGATGATTGATGATTTGCAGAATGATTTCATGCCAGGTAAGAGCGGTACATATGCAATTGTTGATCCACAAGTGTTGATGGAGCTCTGCACTGAGGCTGAGATGCAGCTGCATTGTGTCTGTTTGCACCTGCAGAGAGCATATGACATGCTGTCTGGAGAGTAGTTGTGGTATTGTATGTGGAGGTCAGGGATGCCCGAGGAGTCTGTCAGACACCTACAGGATATCTAGATGGCTAGTGTGACAGCAGTGATTTCTGGTTTTGACATGACAGGTGGATTTACGGTGGAGGTTGGAGTACATCAGGGGTCAGCTGTGTGTCCGTTCACATTTGCAGTGGTGAGGGACAGTTTGACAGAGATGATCAAACAGGGGCCCCTGTTGACTCTGCAGTTTGCAGATGACATTGTCATCTGTAGTGAGATTAGGGGACAGGTTGGGGAGACCCTGGGGAGGTGGGGTTAATGTTGTAGAGTGGGGAGGAATGATGGTCAGCAGGACTAAGTGAGAATACATGTGTGTGTGAATGGGGTGGGGGACAGAGGAATGGTGACAATGCAGGGCATGCAGTTTGGAAGGTGGCTAGGTCTAACTACTTGGGAACACCAGTTCAGAGTCATAGGTAGTGTGGGAGAGAGGTGTATGAGAGAGTACAGGCAGGTTGTGTGTGGTTGGGAGGGGAGTCAGGAGTTATTTGTGACAGACAAGCACCATTAAGAGTGATATATAAAGTCTACAGGAGGGTAGTGTAACTGGCTACATTATATTGGTTGCAGACAGTGGGATTGTACAGACAGGCAGGATTCAGGGAGGACACAGCAGAGTGTGGGATGTTCACATTTGCACTGTGTGTGACAGGGGGGATAGGATTAGACCTACTTTCTCAGTTTATAACAGCAATATCTCCATCCTGGACCTGTGTTTAGGCCTCTGTCCATGAATATGTCAAACTTTGTCCATATATCATGCAGTCAGAGGCATAGAAATATGGTGTATCATTACTTAGTGACGTAATTCGTAATATCATCCCAGTTAGGTATCAGACTGCCAGACATTTTATGTGTAAGAGGCCTTATATATGATGACAAGGCCTGTACATTCTTTGGGAGTGTGTACAGTTGGGAGGTCTTTGTATTTCTGACTATTGTTGACAGACTGTCAGGATTGTGTAGCAGTGTATTGTGAATATGTTATTTCTTGGGGGGGGGGGGGTAGATGTAAGTGTCATGTTTCCTTTTCTATCTGCCTTTGCATGCAGATCCAGTTTCTGGTGCTCTATCAAGTGTTACATTTTTGTAGGGTAGGACTGTGACATGCCCCATAACACAGTCAGGCATCATACTACACTGTGTATTGGGCCATTATATGTAGGAGTAGTGTGTGAGTGTCAAACATGCTAACAGTTTGGTTCACACACTCCATATACTCTATGCACTTTGACACTTGTGTCTGTTTCTCAGTGCTGTTACATCCCTGGAGTGCCTGCTATATTTGCAATTACATGTGTATTCCCCCATAGCAAGATATATATATATATATATATATATATATATACATATATATATATATATATATATATATATATATATATATATATATACATATATATATATATATAATGTATACATGTACCTAGATATATATTTATATATATGCATATATTATGTTAATATATATTTATCCTTGTATAGATATATTTCTATTTTTTTAAATATATGACTATAGATATATCAGTATATTTCTTGTTTCATATCTACACGTTATATTATTTTATTATATATATGTACATATTCTATATGTGTAATTTCATATGTACAGCTACAGATATCTGATGTATACACTTTTCATATGCCTCTATCACCATACACATCAATATTTGTATATTTATATATTATAATCATGCTGGTTCCACAGTGTTTGTTCTATAGTATTCTATACCTGTATTGAAGGATATATTTAAAAAAAAGGTCAGTAGTACAGCTCAGATGGAGTAGGGGTACATTGCTCAGACTATGGTGTACAGGGTCTTGGATTCATGGCAGGGCTGATTATTTTGTTGCTGGACAGAACCAGGGCTGTTGGATACAGAGTGATTAAGGCACTTTTAAGCAGCTGTAAGTGGGTTTGTGTGGGTTTGCGCAGTGGTAAGCAATGTTAACTTCCGGGTAACTATGCTTACAGCCTTAAAAGTGCTTAGTCTGTGTAGGCATTGCTTAGCACTGTGCAAACAAGCTTAATCATGCTTACTACTGCTTAAAAGAACTTACTCCCACATACCCCCATGCTAATTTCTTTAAAAGAAAAGAAAAAAGGGGTGATAGGAAAGTGGTGAAAAGTGCACAAAAAGGGAAAGACAATAGGGAAAGTAGCTAGGGATGTGCAGGATGGGTGTAGGGAAGGTCCATAGCTGTCCATTTCTTCTACAGCAACAGCTGTGCAGATATACTAAATTTGGAGGTATATTTGGACACTCAAATCCCTGAGAGAGGGGTGAGGACAACAATAATGTGTTGTGCAGCCAATTAGACCAGATTACATGTGTCCAGTGGACACTTGTGCAAAATGGGCAACTATGTATGGGGTGAATTTTTTTGTTTTGGGAACAGATTGCCCTTTTTTTTAAGGTGAGAGTGGGATGTTGGGGAAGGATAGTAGGTATATTTGGGGAGGTAGGTTGGGTAGGAAGACAGACAAGACAGCACATAGTGGCAGTATATGACACATGTGGTGGGTAAACATCTTGGACAGGGAGGGGTGTATGCAAATCGGAAGCCCATGATCCCCAAAATGGAAACAGTGGGACTTAGGTCCCCACCTATGGGCACTCACCACTGCACCTTCATGGCCCCAAAGGTGGCTGTGCTGGAGGCTTAGTAGGAGGGGCAGGTTGACCCTCTAATTGTGCCATGCAGCCCTCAAGCTGGCAAAGCAAATTCAAACATCTTTCAGAGCTCACTACTCACCAAACCCCACTCCTGGCTTTGGGTGACAGGATCCTGTCTGCGCCCACTCCTGGAGGGGGACTCCCATCCCCTGAGGTGGTTCCACCTGAAGGTGGTGCAAGGCCAGTGGACGAGGAGTTCCCAGGGTGGGTCTCAAATGTGCTGGGGCCCTGTGCCATGGCCAGATGAGGTGGGAGAGGTGGGACTGCTGGGACTGGCCTTCCCAAATGTGCTATGGTGTTACAGTTTTAGAACATATGTGAGTTAGCAATAGTCAACACAATCCAGGATTAGTTATAACAGCATGCATAGATATTCCCATTAACCCAAAACAACAGATTTGGAACAGTTGCATAGCAAACAGAACACATGCATATATGGAACCACAATGGCCATTACAATGGCATGCAGGTTACAATGATAGCAACAGGTCACCATTGATATTATTTCAACATGGAACATTAATAGAAACACATTTCAGTATTTATAGAACAATCGGACGTATGACCCAACAGTAGGTTTGGTGTAAACATACCCATTGATTTCTGTGTTTATATTATTGTTGCAGATATGGTGGGGGGAGAGATGTCAATTAACAACTTGTATATCCTTGCAGTACTCACAACTTTAATGATCATTGCTCTAATCATTACTCTGTAGGTATTATTACAATACCCTTTGCCCTGTGTAATGATTAGAGCAATGTTTGTACACAATGTATACTTCAACTGTCTTATAGCTAAATTCTACTTCTCTTACCTGGTAGACCTGTGGAGGGAATGTTTGTTAACACTACCTGACTGTTTCGACACATATTCCCAGATTCCTAGTTAAAATTATGCACATACCTCTCAATCTCTTAATGCACAACATTTGGACAAAGCTTGACAACATGGGGGTGCAAATAGGGGCATATTTTGAATATTGCTCTTATAAACTTTTAGACAGTTGCTAGAATAGCAGGATTTGTTTTAATATACATTTTCTGAAGGATTTGAAGTCTGACACTCAAATATATGTAATTATTTGGTGACTACAATACTGAGATCATCCCAGTGATTTGCCAGGAAAAAAGAGGAACAGGCCAAAAATATGAGTCAAATATCTAGACATTCTGGGAAAATCTGTACAGTTGAGAGGTATGATTATGCATACAGCTTACTACTACTCCCAGGATTTGAACCATGGCTGTGTCTGCTAAAAATAATCTGACCTTGTACTCACAACAGTCTTTTACAGACATACCTAGACATATTTTTATGTAGCACTGTGTGGGTAACAGTGGTTAACCCAACATTACTATTCAGAGAATGCAACACTAGATGACATACAATACCATAGTAGATACAACCAGTCCAGGATTTAGAACTTTATTTCCAGGCAGTTATGGTTTTATTTAAATATCACCTGTATGGGACTCTTACTGTCATATTTTCTGGTTTATTCAGTACTACCCATACACAGTTTTTATACTGCCAGGTGACTTTCTACTACTTTGTATTTATTTGGTTTGACTACTATAAGCAGGATTGTTACTCACCAACCTTGCGACGCAGCCTTTGCAACCTACTGGCATGGGCTTCCTGATTCACAGCCCGCTCATTTGCAGCTGTAAAGGGAATAGATAAATATTTTGGTATACCTATCCATCACATACACAGGCTGGACTTTGGTAAACAGTTACTGATATGAATACTTACACATTGCTGGGACATCACCCCTCTGCCTTGCTTCTTGGACCCACTCGTACAAGAGCTCCCTCTTCCTCTGCTTCAAGTCGGCATAGTGGTGCTGGACCTGCACAAAAGTCTGAGGGATACCAGTGGCACTGGTGAGATCACTGGCAAGGTGGTCCCAGGCTTTCGCTTTATATTGGGAGCCCTGGTACTGGCCCTGCAGCAGTCTTTCATCATGGCTTTTTATCAGGAGTCCTACCATGACCTTGGACTCCTGTATGTCCCAGCGCTGCACCTGGAAGCGTATGCCCTCACCAAGAATGCCATGCTACCTACAGTGGGAAGCTGCAACCAATTATCAGCTGTATTCCTGCCTGCAGGGTTTAAATATGGATGATTTCTTGCCCTTTGCCGTGACTGGATGATTTTGAATATGCTGAGCTAAGCTAAGCTACAGGCAAATCTGCTTAGCTAAGGTTGGCAGTGCTTAAAGGGACAGGTTCAGCACTGCTTACCAATGGGAAAATCCACTTAGCTGAACTACTCATTGCTTAGCAGTCATATTTACACAATGCTTACAACTGATAAGCAGAGCTGTGCAATGCTTAGCATTGCTTATTTTTTATTTTATAGACTATCTGCTGTATGGGATTGTTTCATCATTCATTACATGTTAGAAATTTGTTTACTGTCCCTGACATCCCCAGTATGCTTTCATTACATTTATTCATGTGTGACTATACTGTATGGGGCACTTGTGTTTATATGGATTTTTCACAACTTTATTAAACTTACACCTCACATCTGGACCTACTACAGTACTCAAATATATGTTATTTAGTAGCTTATTATAAAAAAAATGTTTATGTAGTGCTTTCACATGTAAAATGCAAATTGGTTGCAGTGGGGATCAAACCGGGAACAGCTCCTTGAAAAGTGTACCTCAAATCATACACATAAACACACAAAGACATACTCGGCGGCTCTGATCAAAAATCTACCAAAACAGCAGAGGCCACCAAAGCAGACACCCAAACAACCACCACCTCAGAACACAACACCTGCAACACATAGACCTCACAGTCAGAGTGTCAAACAGTCACAGCCCTTAAGGCCAAACACAATGCCAGACACACTAGTCATTGGTGACTCCATAGTCAGACACACTGATGTCCCGCTCACCAGACTGAGTAAGGAGAAGGTCACAGTAAGCTGCCTGTCGGGCGCTAGAATCCGCCACATAACGCAAGCACTCAGGTCTCTCAACAGCAGGTACAAATACGACTCAGTCATTGTCCACGCTGGTGTAAAGCGACCTGAGGCGTGTCCTTGGACTACATGAAAAGAGACATTGAGGAGCTCTCTGATTATGTAGCCCAGGCAGGTATGACCCTGACCTTGAGCAGTATCCTACCTTCACCAAGAATGATGCCACAATACAGAGATAAGATGATCAGCTTTAACAACTGGCTTAAACTCTGGTGTCATTCAAAGGGGATCCAATGTCTGTCTGCCTGGGATGACATGCTGGACAAGCCACGCTGCTTCAAGGGACGGCTTGCACCTGTCACCCCTGGGATTCCGGATATTGGCAAAGGCTCTTGCCACCCCCATAGTGCCTTTTTTAGGCAAGGCTCAAATTCTAAACCTACCACCCTAGAACACAAAAAAGAAAAAAAAATAAGGGTAATGCTGCTCAATGCCAGAAGTCTAAATCTCAAAATGCACTTTTCGAGGCCCTTCTCAGTATGGAGAACATCGATGTCTGTGCAGTGACAGAAACCTGGTTCAAGGCTCCTGAGAGCACCCCAGCACTATCAGGTTTTACCTCTTATCATGTTTCCGGCCCCAAAATCCGGACAATACCAAGAAAGGAGGGGTATCCATATTCATCAAGGACACCCACACCTCAAGACTGGTGGCAACGCGATGCATCGGAGACCATCCAGGTGCAATTAACCATAGGCAAGACTGCTCTGCAAATTGTAGCATGTTACAGGCCACCCTCACAAACTCAGGAACCTCACATGGCCTTCCTGAAAACACTAGAGGATAAATGTATCACCAAACACCATCATACTAGGTGACTTCAATTACCCTAATATAGACTGGGAACACTACTCAAGCCCAAACACCATAGCCCAAAAGTTCCTGGAATTCATAAACTCAAATGCCATGGAACAACTAGTCACCATCCCACAAGAGGAGAAAACATACTTGATCTCATCATCACGAACATGGGAGCACAATGTGCAACACCCGGAAGTATACCCTCACTGGTGAGATCAGATCACAAACTAATCTCGCTGGAGGTCCTCATCCCACCCCATCTGAAATAAAAAGACCACAGTAAAGAACTTCAAAGCCGACTTCACATTTCTAAAGACTAGTGTGGTCTCCTTTAAGGCCCCGAAATGGCGGAAAACAGTACTCAAGCGCTGAATCACTTACAAATGCCTTCTACCAGCACCTGCAGGACTGCATGGATAAGGCAATCCCAAGCAAAACAAAGACTCTTTGTACCAAAGGCAAGCGTCCAGTCTGGTGGACCCCAGCCATAAACAAACTCTACAACAAAAGGAGGAAGCTACTACAAGATAGAGCAAAATCCTTAAAAGGTAAGACACCCTTGATCACTATAAGTAAAAAACTAAGAGCTCTCATAAAATCATCCAAAGCAAATTTTGAGAGAAAAATAGCTAAAGACTCAAAAGACAATCATAAGGCCTTCATTAGCTATGTTAGAAACCTGGGAGGAAACTCCCAGATATGTTCAGAACTAGTTCAAAATGATGTGAAGATTACTGATCCTACAGACATTGCCAACATACTGGCTGACAGGTTCAGTGCAAACTTCTCCCCCCCTCCCCCCCAAAAGGAGAGATATCTATACCAAGCGATTGCAGCCCATCAAACATCTCCAACGCCCAAGTGAGAACTGCTCTCTCCAAAGCAAAAAACACAGCATCCATGGGACCTGATGGTGTCCCCAGCTGTGTGCTCCACGAACTCAACGAGGAATTAAACCCACAGCTAGGACAGCTGTTTAATCATAGTCTTACCTCTGGATGCACTCCAGGAGTGGCACTGCAACTGTGGTCCCACTTCACAAAGGTGGTGCCTCCACCGACCCTGGAAATTACCGGCCCATTAGCTTGACAAGCCTTATCTGCAAAGCCATGGAGAGGATCATAATGGACCTCATAAATAAAGACATAGGAATTTGCAGACTTTGGATCCATCCCAGTTTGGCTTTGTCAAAGGCAGATCATGCCTTCTAAACTTGGTTGACTTTTTGAAACAGTCACCAAAGCCATTGATGAGGAAAGGCAGTCCATACAGCCTACCTCGATCTGGCGAAGGCCTTCGATACAATACCCACTCGGGTATCATTGAAAAACTCATCAGCTTAAATGTTAACCCATACATCACAAGATGGGTTGCAAACTGGCTGAGTGACAGAACCCACAGGGTCAGAGTTGCTGGCGACATGTCAGACTCAAAGCCTGTCACAAGTGGTGTACCACAGGGCTCAGTCCTGGGCCCACTCTTGTTTGGCATCTACTTTTCCAAGTACAAGCAAACACAGGAGGGTTATGGCTGACAAAGTTTGCAGATGACTGCAAACTGGCCATAGTAGAAAACACATCTGACACAGATATCCTTCAGAAGGGTCTCACAGAAACGGATAACTGGTGCCAGAGCCATGGCCTAAAGTTAAATGCCAAAAATGCATAGTCATACCCTTCGGAAAAACAAGGTTACCCCTAGCTACCAAATAGGTGGCAATCCACTGAGCACAGAAGAAGTTATCAGGGACCTGGGGACCCAGGTTGATAGTAGTCTGTCATTCGACACCCATGTAGCTAAAGTAGTTAGGAAGACCTTCTACATTGCCCACCTTATCATGAAGGGATTCTCATCTAGATCAAGGAGGTCATAGTCTCCCTATACTCATCACTCATCAGACCAATGATTGAGTACAATGCCCCATTCGAATGTATCTGACCCGACACTTGCAGCAGCTGGAGAGGCCACAAAAGTTCCTCACCAAAAGGATAAAGGGTCTCAAACATCTGTCCTATGCTGCCCGACTGAAAGAACTCCAGCTCTATTCAGTCGCTTTGCGCTTGCTCAGAGGTGACCTTTGCCTAACATACAAGGCCATGTCAAACCCAGATTTGATGAATATGCTGCACCTCAAAAATCTAGATCCGTCAGAGCCACAAGGGCGGGAGACTTAAACCTCGACACGGCTATTAATAGGACGTGCTGGAGGGATAGATTCATCACCCAAAGACTCCCTATGCTGTGGAATAAAATCCCGGTATATGTGAGGCAGAGCACCTCGCTGGCCTTGTTCAAGAGAAATCTTGACCAATGGATGGGAGATCGCAGATATACCCCAGGGATTACCTCAGTGTCACTGCTCGACAGAGGCACAGCAAAATAATGGGTATAGTTCCCCATACTAAAGGGGTGGCGTAAGCCACAAAACTATGGGCTAGGCTTGTAAATGCCCTCGGGCAGATAACCTAGTATGAACCTATGAACCTATGAACCTATGTACGGTCTAACCACTACACTATTGCAGTACTGTGTATGTTGGATGTCTCTTGCTATTTAACTTCTTGTTCTGTTTAAGCTGGACTAAACATAGCTAAGCAACGGGCACACCCACGCAGCTACGCTTAAACTTTATTGCATGTATTAAAAAAAAATTATTTGTTGTGTTTTTTTATTTGTACCCTTCAGAATATCCATGCTAATGCTGAACCTGTTATTCTATCAACTTTCTGCTTTTTGGGACGATTGCACCTTATGGCTTTGTCTACATTCCTCTGACGGGTTGGGAGGTATGCTCTATATTCTTATAATAAATCTGTTATTCTATCAACTTTTGCCTTCATTGGGACTATTGTCTCTTATGGCTTTGACCAGATTTTTTACCCTGACGGGTTGGGGGTGTTACGAGCATTCTCGCTCATTTTAAATTGCCAAACGACAATTCTGGTGTGCAGGGGGCTTGTGTATTGTCAGAGCACTGCTCTCAGACACACCCTCTGTACTTGTATACAGAACCATGTCCATTTTACAGCATGGCAGCGCGCCTTCATGAATATGCATGGCACGCTGCCGTGCTGTACAGGAACTGTCCCTTCCATGCAGGAATAAGCTATTCCTGCAAGGAAGCTTGCTGAATCCCAGGATTTTTTTTCTGTAGGCTAGAAAGCTCCCTGTGCACTCTCTATATATTGCATTATACATTCCAACTCAACAGTTGTACTATAGTGGAGAAAAAGGGGATATTACCCAAAAGTGCACTGTCAACATGATATGGTCAAATGAACTGCAACATTCATCTTTCACAAAAAAAAAAAAAAAAAAAAACACTTTATTATACAAAGTAAGTATGCTGGCTGTTAGAACTAGAATAGTAAATTGTAAATTGTTGCTAACTTTTGTGTAATCTTTATGTTGGAGCTTTTCTCCCCAGGACTCCATTGAAAACTGGCTCTTCTGGCCCAATGGACTATCCTGGTTAACCAACTGCAAATAAATAAATAAATAAATCAGTGTTCAGAATATAGTATTAAGATAATATTAGTAAGCAGGGCAAGTGGTTTATAGATAGCAAACAACTTTTTGCAGTATGTTAGCAATTAGACAAGTTTGTAAAAAGCAGGGTATTAAGTTAGAATAAATCCCTCTTTGGGCAACTCTGAGATTTCCAATTAATGGAGGTTTAGGTGACTGATCATGAAATTGTAAAGGTGGCCAGTGAAGGTTGGGTACAGATATTGATTGGAATACTATTCCATACTGTTGGACCCAGTTTTAAGAAGGCAGGCACAGTAATGTTAATGGTGTATTGTGGTCTGGTGAAGTTGGAACTGCCTGATATTTGACTGTTTATGGACTGAGGAGTTTACTATTGCTCTTAGTTTGATTGCAAATGGAGGCAAAAGTCAGTATTAATTAGGTTTTATAGAGTGAGTGTGAGTAGGTATGTAGTTCTGTCACTGATTTGGAAGGTGATGGTAAATTCAGGTAATTGGCGATGGTGGCCACACTTACCTTAAAGTTTTCTAAGGTGGCAAAGCTTGTTCTGAGCTTTGTCATGTTTTTTTAATGATGGTATTACTGTCAAATGCTATTAGGTGGAGGCCTTATTCTAGTTTAGTGTGCAGCATGTTTTTTATTACTGTCTTTATGGCATTAGGAGTAGAATAGTCGGCAAATCTGTAAGCATGTTTGAATGAAATGAGGATGCTGGAGATAGTTTTGCAGGGGTGGTACTTAAAGGAATGTTTTTGGTGAAGGTGAATTTCAAGATATTTCTAGTTTTCAGCAGGGAGAGTTTTGTTGTTTGTTGGTTAGTAATGTAAATGGTTTGCTTTTGTCTAGACACTGGGGTATGTAAAACAATATGGTGTTTTTTTTTGCCTAGATTAACTGTTACTTTGTGGAGGTGAAATCAAACACTGAGTTGAGAAAATTGTTGTTGGAGCTGTTTTTAAAGTGTTAGTTGTTTGTACTGGGAATGAGCAATAGGATATCTTTGGCTTCTTGGATTATTTTGTGGTGAAAGAGATCTGTGGGGAAGGAGATCTGTGGGCAGGGAATTTATGAATACTAAGAATGGTAGGTATGACAGTATTTTGCAGTACATTAATTATACAAATATTTTTCTAAGAGGAGTAGGTTGAACTTGGGTAGATAATGCTCAAGGATGATGAGCTTATCAGCTTTACGTACCAGTAAAATGACTGCTATTTTCCAAATATTTGTTACAAGACCAGTTTGTAAGGTAAGGCAATATGTGTAATAGGTAGATTAAGCAAAATAAAAGACAGACGTTTTAAGAAATTTACAATGAATGAAATTAGTATATGGAAGCAATTTTAAAGACTTTTTTTACTTGATGGTAGGTTGTGGACTGCTTTGACAGTGATGTCGATGAAGTGGAAAGTATTACAGAAAAAGTTGGGGTCAGTCTAAAAGATGGAAAAGTTTGGTGTGCAGGTGCTATTTTGACAGAAGGGTAGAAACAGAGGTTCTAAGCCATTTGTCAGTGTGTTGCTCATGAAAAGATATGAGTTTGTAGAGGTTCCCCATGCAGCTTTTAGCCAGGTCCAGAACAGCTTCCAATGCTTATTGTATTGTTTTCGTTGATGTCTCAATTATAAGGGTTTGGTACTTTTCTGTTTTCAATTGTTTTAATTGGTCATAATATTTTTGGTTGTTTGCTTTCTATAATTTCCATTATTTCTCCCTTTCATACATTTTTTTGCCAGAGGGATTTGTTATTATGAAAAGTACAGTTGTGTAAGTCCTACATACATGTAATAGGAGATGTTCAAATTTCACACTGCCTCAGTGGCATATGGGTTCTGTGCCTGCACATGAACCCACACTGGGCAGGCTTCCTAAGCTCAGAAGCCCCTCCTCTAACTCTTTGTGATAGGGGATTGGTTAAGCCCTCCCATTAGGGGAAGCCTAACCCCTGTCACAGATAATCACTTATTCAGGCTTTTACTGCTAAGTAGGACAAACTAAGAAGGACCAGAAGCAAGAATAGCCTGAAATTAACCAATTCACAGCCACAAAACATGAGCACAAATAATCAAAGCCAACCAACAGCACAACAAGTTTGGATACCATTGAACTGCATACAAAATAAGCAGGATGATGTGTGGGTGCTACCACTGAGTGTTAAATTTAAATATCTATTATTTCAGGTAAGTAAGGCTTACACAACTGTATGAAGTTTATTATTCACACTGCCTCAGTGGCATATGGGTAGATTCCCCAAACCTACCATAATCAGTAGGAGGAAGGGTAAGGATCCAGAAACCCTTGGAAAATGGTCCTTGCAAAAAGCCTGCTGTGGAATTTGAGAAAGAATCCAGTTTTGATGCTTTGTAGAGGTATGAACTGTGGACGAGGTTGCTGCCTCTTAGATACTTCTAGAATCCACTCCTTTCCAAAATGCCACCACTGAGGATAGGGCTGTAGTGGAATGTTCCTTAACCTTGCCTGGTTTATACTTACCATAACAGGAGTAACAAAAAATAGTAGAGAACAACCAATGAGCAATCATTTTCTTAGAGACAGGTTGACCCTTCTTAACCCCAGAACAGGAAGTAAACAGCTGTTCAGTTTTTCTGAACAGGTTACTTCTGTCCAAGTAGTACTCGATCTGTCTGTGCCCATCCAGAGTATGCAGAATCTTCTGTTTCATGTTTTTAGGTTCTGGAAAGAAAACTGGGAGATTGCTGGCTTGATTCAGGGTAAATTGAGAAACAACTTTTGACAACCCTATCCTTGTGGAAAATCAGTTAGGGTTGATCTACCACGAAAACTTGCAGCTCAGATACTTGCCTTGTAGATCTCAGAGCAATAAGCAAAATAGTTCTGCAAGTGATGAACTTAAAATTAGCATGAAAGGCTGGTTCAAAGGAGATATGATCAACTTTAAAAAAAAAAACAAAGTTGAGATCCTAAGGAAAGGGAATTTGCTTTTGAAGGGGTCTCAAGTGCAACACACCTTTATTAAACTGTTTGACTCCAAAAAGAAGATGAAATACGGGGATCCACAGGCAGACAAGTTGAGATGGCATCAAGATGCAAAAAAAAGAGGAAATGTGGAGATCCATAGGCAGAGAAGTTGAGATGGCTGCAAGATGCACCTTTATAGATGCATAAGATAAGCCATTATTTAGTATCTCACACAAATATTTCAAAACCAGAGGGGAAGACGGGCCCTCTGATATTGGTTAGGCACCACATAGAAAATCGCTTCCACTTATAAGCATAAGATTCTCCACATCCTCAAGAAACAAGTGCCTAAACAGCATCAAGATAGAATCATGCAGCCTGTCAATAGCATTTTTTCTAAGTTGGGGTGCAACAGTTTCCCCTGCCACTGTGTGAGCAGATCTAGACTGTGAGGAAATTGTGGTAACTGCCCTTCATGAATTACATTAGAAGGGAGAATCAACTTTGGATGGGCCAGAAGGAGGTCACCACAATGATCTTTGGTAATTTTTACTGAATCTTCAGAATACCTTGGGTGTTGGCGGAAAGGGTGGAAATGCATAAAGAAAGATTCCTGCCCGAGGGAATGAAAATACTTCTGTCCTCCAAGCATGGCAGCAAGGATGTCTCAACAGAATTTTTCCAACTCTCTGTTTTGAAATGAGGAGAACAGAACTGTTTGAAGTGTTTCCCACTTGTGGACCAAATCCAGGCAGACCTTTGTCCTAAGTTTCCACTCATGTGGGAGCCATCCAGGATCTGCTTAGTCTGTCTGCCACTAGGTTTTGTAGTGATGAGATGTATGAGGTCTGAAGTGTCAGAGAATACTGTAAGGCTAACTCCAAGGCCATCACTGCCAACCGGCAAAGAGGGTATGACCTTGAAACCTCTGCTTGTTCAGATACCACATGACTGTGGTACTGTCTGTGACCAATAAAAGGGACCTAGAGACCATAAGCAGTGAGTAACAAGTAAGGTCTGAATCACTGCTAACTTTTATATGACATTTATGTGCTTTGTAGCCTCATTTGCCTTGCACTTGAACTCTCCTGGACACTGTTCCCCATGCAAAATATGGTAAATCTATCTGGACTAATTGAACTGGATTCTGAAGCAAGAAGGGTAAGCCTGAATAGAGAGACAACTGATTCCTCCATCACTGTAACTCTCATTTCACAAAATCCAGCACTGGTACCTGGAACTCTCAAGTGAAGCAGGTACTGGATTCAACATGTTTTTAAGTACTATTGAATCTTTCTCATGTGGAGTCTAGCCTGAAGTGTCATGAGGATCATTTATGCCATGAGGCCTAGAATTTCGAGAAGCTCTTTTGCTGAGGCAGCTTCTTGAAGAGGGAAATCCTTGAAAATTGTTCTGAAGAGTCAGGACAATGTCTTCTGGCAGAAAGGTCAAACTTTTTAGGTGTCCATCATACACTCTAGGACAGTGATGGTGAACCTTTTTGGTTCAGCATATCAAAAATTCGGAAAAATGTCTAACTTGACTCTGCTTGCGTGTCACCCCTCCAAAATAAATAAATAAAAATAATTAAAAAAACAGCATGGCTGTCAATACATCAGGGATAAATCTCAACAGAATCGGGGACAAATCTAGAAATGAGACATGAACAGTTTAAAACTACTAGTACTATTAATTTGAGACACTGACAGAAAAAAATGAATGTCAATTAATATACATTTTGTGAAGTAAAATTAGTCTGTAAATCTAATTATTATCATTGTTAAGTTCAAAAAGTTGTCAGTTTTTGGAGGGATTAAGAAGGACACCTGAGAGGAATGTAAAACAGCAAACTCCTAGAAATGCAGAGTACTTGCCCTTTTCAGAACTGCAACCATGAAGAGAAAACAGTGTCAGCACAGCATGTTGCATACTCTGTCAAGAAAGTATACCAAAATAGTCTTTGAGGTTAATAACTTCGTTACCTCTGCATCAGTGTTATTGAACTCGCTCCTGGCACAAAATAATTCAATGCACATCACACAAACAACATATGCAAAAGCAGTTTCTTTGGTAACCGGTGTTGGTGAACGCTGGTGTGTCTCCCAAAATGTCGTGGTGTGTCACCTTTGACACGTGTCAGGTTCTCCATCACTGCTTTAGGAAGACAATTCTTTGTGAGGGTGTGAGACAGGATGTTTGTAGGTGGGAGCATTTGTAATGTGATAATAAGCATCTTGCAGCTATAAAGTCACCACAAAACAGTGGTTTGGAAGAAGGGATAGGACCATCTGCAGGATGAACATTTTGAATCTGCGTACTTTCAGAAAGGGATTTACATATGACAAATCTAACACTAGTCCCCATGATAGGTCCTTTTTGTGTACTAAAAAGATTCTGGCAAAAAATCCTTTTCCTTTATGTGCTGCAGGATCTGTAACCCCTGCTTGCAACTTGTGAAGGAGTACTGGTGAGTACAGATGTCTCTGATCTGGTGGTAGTGGGGGGATTTCCCTGAAGGGAGGAGGAGTTTCTGTCCACTGCCAAGGGTATCCTCACTAAATTATTTTCAGCACCCAATTGTCTGAGACTGTTTGTGAGCTAAAGCATGCAGGAAGGGGAAAGGGACGAGGGATAGTAGGAATGGATGGGATGCCCTGAGTCTTAGCATAGTCATTCTTTAGCAGGGGAATGATCTTTTCTGGGAAAGGAACCCCATTTTGTTTGGAAACATTATCCTCTTCCATCTCTTCTTGGCACCCTGACTTTTATTAGGCTGGGATTTTTGTTTGTTCTGCCCTTTGAAGTTGGACACCATGATTGTGGAGAACCTGGGAATATGAAACATTCTAGATGTGGCACACATCAATTTGCCTCTGTCATCCCATTGTTTCAGAATCTAGGTAACAGCATGACCAAACACAAATTCATAACATAATGGAGCATTCAAAATCTCATTTTTTCAAGTCCTCAGAAAAATTTGGGTTATGCAACATAGCCTTCTCAATATAGTAGAAGCAGCTGCATTTTAGAAACGGTGTCTACATTTTTCAAGACACTCTTTAAACCATATTTGAAACCTGAGTCACATCAGAAACATTCTCATTCATATAGCAATTCTGTTCAGCAGGAAAAGATACAGCAAATTTGGCTTGTAAGCACACTGCAAAATAAATTTCCACGCAAAGCCCTGGTAATTTAAAACTGTAAACATTAATAAGTTTCAGACAACTTTTTTTTTCCTGAGATTCTAACCACTTGCCAGTTTTATTTGACATATAGAAGTCAGGGCTGTCTTGTTAGAGTTGGCAGCTGGAGAAACTACAGCTGAGTCAGCTGACGAAGCAAGGAGAGCTGCAAGATCAGATTACACCTTGTATTTCTTCAAAGCCTTTTTAGGAACTGCGGAAAATAGAGGAACAGGCCAAAAATCTGAATTTCTGTGGAAATTTGTACAGTTGAGAGATATGGGAACTGGTTTACTAGCCACAGGGGGTTTACAAGTAGTTTTATAGACATTGTCTAAAGCTGGTAAAAGAGGAAGAACAACAATATTATTTGGAATCTCATCCTCAGTAAGATAGTAAACTTTGTCAGTCTCTGTTATCGCTCCTCATTGCTTCCAGGTAAATAGATCTCTAAACCTAGCTAGCATCTGTGAAAAGGTGAACACTTGCTTAAGTTTTTGAACCTGTTCACCCTTCAAAGAAGAGTCTCAATCAAAATGTGTGCTGCTAGTCTGATCTCTAGAGAAGATAGCCTCATAGTAATTTTGAATATGAGCATAATCTCTGAGATTAATTGACTGTAAAACACTCTTATTTAAGGAAACCACATCAGCCCTATACATGGCAATAACCTGATTGTATGTCATGTGTGAAGTTTCTGTTTCTTCTAACATGAACTGCAGTGGAAGACAGAATATCTGGGAGAGAGTATTATGTCTGCCAAATGTCTCTCACCAGACCACTCTTGCACCTAAAGGGTTTTTTTCTCCCATACCTGAATCACATAATGGAACAGCTCCAGAGGATGTATCTGACTCCTGTACCGTAGAGGGCTGCAGGCTGACTCCATAGGGTGATGGG
Organism: Protopterus annectens; assembly: GCF_019279795.1. NCBI lineage: Eukaryota > Metazoa > Chordata > Ceratodontiformes > Protopteridae > Protopterus > Protopterus annectens. The sequence continues at coordinate 1,181,297,607 of NC_056741.1, read as the reverse complement.
GGGGGGGGGGTAAGTAGTCGGTAGCCATCTTAAAGCAGCAACAGATCACAAATTATAGGTTGAGGCATGTTTTTGGTTGATTTTATTTTCTTTTTCGGTGCAAATAGATTTGTTGGGGGGATGCAGCCATATCAGGATCCATCAAATCATGGTAAACTCTGGTATTATAACTATTAATATTAACTTAATTCACCATAGAAGGGATGGTTGTTGTGTATGTGGAGACTGGGGTGGGGGAGGAATGATGGGTAATGAAATTATGCATCAATGAGAGCCTGGGTTGGATATTGGTGTCATTCTAAGGGGCCAAATCAAATCTGGATCAAAAGACAAATGGCCAGCACTGACGTGTATGTGGCAAAAAAAAACACACAATACTACCATGTAGTAGGTAATTCAAAGTTTAAGTCTCCATACCGGTTTCGGCATAACTGCCTTCATCAGTGGAATACAAATAAACAGAGTATACCATCCCTCCATATATAGACCAATTCACTAATGAAAAAAACAGCCCCCCAGTAACATCACTTCCTATAGTCAAATAATTAACATACAAATAAAACATATACCACATGTTAACATTCAGAACTAACAATAAAATACTACAAATGATCATTAAATCCTGGTGGGAAAAGACCCCCCCAGCTTAATTATCCAATATTTTTCCTTCCTATTTAGGATACTATACCAGCCCTGCATATTACTTCTGTTGCCAACAGTTCTGTCTATTATTAAAAAATGAAAATCTGCATTATTATGTATCAAGCAGGGTCTGTAGAGAGCATTGGTTTCCAGTTTATTACGTATGTCACTCCGATGTTCGGACATACGTATTCTCAATGGATGTGATATCTGGCCAATATAAAAGGCCGAACATTTACAAGTGGCCAAATATATAATCTAATCAGTTCCACAATTCCCATAGAATTTGATATTATACACCTTGCTGGTGTTTTTGCTGGAAAATTGTTTAAGTTTACTAACATACTAACATGAAGAACAGTGTCCACAAGGGAAATTACCAAAAAGAGTATACCTGACAAGGTGAGTTGTTGATAAATGGAACCCCCACTGCTGGCAAGTTTAAAGTGAGAAAAATGTGAATCCAATGTCTTACCTTTCCTATATGAAAACTGGCATCTCATACCCAAAACTTAGTGCAAACTATCATTGGCCATGAGGATATTCCAATGTTTATTTATAGTTTCCCTGATAACATTAGTATTTCTCCAAAATGTTGTGACATATATACCCCCATGTGGAGGGCAAGCCCCCCACAGCCCCCTATTTAAATATTCTCACTCCGAGGTCACACTACATACAAACACACGCAAAACACCACCACACAAGCTACTTTCTCTTTGCACACACATATCACAGCAACAAAACACACTGATACACACCACAGCCTCTACCCAAACCCATTAACATACGCACACACACTTGCATGAATACATAACCATAGCGGAAATTTAGAAGCGCGAAATTCAAAATCTCTGGTATTCGAGGTTTTGAATTTCGTGCTTC
>NC_056741.1:1181286080-1181291080 GCF_019279795.1 Protopterus annectens | reverse complement strand
GAGATATCTCAGAGGTTTCTAACTAAGAAGATCAAGGAACTCCAGCAAATGCCTTACACAGACTGACTAAAGTCCCTGTCACTATACTCAGTATCATATAGACTTCTTAGGTGAGACTTATGCCTGGCTTACAGAGCAATCTCTGACCCAAACCTAATTAATTCGCTGCACATCTGTAAATCAAATGAGCTACCCATTCTAGGGACATAAATGTCATGTGACTTGAATAGGACATGCTGGAGGTACAGATTTGTCTCCCAGCAGCTGCTGTATCTTTGGAAAAGGCTGCCAATCATGTGAAGCAGAGCACCTCTATGACACTGTTCAAAGGCAACCTGGATGAGTGGATGGGGCACCATAAATTCCTACCAGGAATAACGCCTACAACCCTCCTGGACATGGGCAGTCATTAATAAGTACAGTCCTGGGTATTCACTAGAGTATCTGTGGTATTACATTGGGATGAAATGGCTAGACTTGAAATGACCTCCGGGTCGGTAGTCTAGTAACCTCCTATGATCCTGTGATAACAGAAAGAAATTAAAGTATATAATAATAAAGACAAAGGGAAGTTCCCAAAGGGGTCTTATCTTACTCTGGAAGAAGCAATCCATCAATGCAAGTTGCTGAGGAGATTCAATTCTGTGAGTTTTACAGGTGTCAGTAAAAGTCTGAGTAACTTACTGTCTGTGACAGGGTTGGGCGTCCCCTGATAGAAGTGCTTTAGCCAATCCCTGACCACAGGTAGCCAGAGGAGGGGATTCTTGTCTCTGTAAAACTGCCAGTTTGGGTTTGTGTGCAGGCACAGAACCAATATGCAAGTGAAACAGTGTGAATGATGAACAGCCTGCATTTCTGTAAAGGGTATATATTATTCTGAATAGGCAGTAGTGTAGAGATAAAAACAGTTATGGCATTAATTGTGTCTGTTTTTGAATAAAGTAGTGAATAGTGTATAAAGGAAAGATTGTTATGTAGGATAGATTCTTTATTTGCAGCAAAGGACCAACAGATTGTAATAATCCGTACCTGCCTGCAACATTTATGTTAGTTGGACCCTGACAAGGAGTTTGTAGCATTCATCACCATAAACACAAACTTAGTGCTTGTTCACCTTCTACAGAATAGCTACAACAAAAATAGACCAACCAGAACATTTTAAGACAATACTTGGGATTCACTAATCACATTTTCTCCAATTTGACTTCAGTTTAAAGTGCTAGTGCTACAAACAAAGCAACTTTCAAAGCATTTAGTCAAAAATTAGACACAAATAAGCACTTCTCACACCAGTCACTTTTCAAAAATGTACTGGTATTATAAAGGAGGCATTATTAACTGATATAATTTATAATCTTTTTTCTTCCTGCTTACCCTAACCTCCCCTAATGTAATAAATCCTGCTTGGTCAACAAAAACTTGATAGATTTTTTGTGCTGCTATGCTAATCACAAACCAGGATTTTTTTGTAGCATGGCATTCTTGGTTGGCAGAAAGTTAACATTAGCTGTGTAGCCTGAGTAACATCAAATTGAGGATATGGCCTATTTGCCCATTAGTAAAATGTATGAAACTGAAAAAAATAACCACATGAAAATATATAAAAGTAGTCTTGCAAGTTGTTATTTATACTACTTAGTACACTTTAAAGTCACTTGTCTCCACAGAACAGGAAGGGTTAGGATACTTTATAGCTGTGCAGTTAAAGCTCATATATGCAGCACAAGCAGAAGTTTATAAATCAAAGTGAAAATGGGTGGTGGTGAAATGGGGGAAGTTCATTAAATAAGAATTAGGATTTTGGATGCACATTCTTAAGAAGAATAACAACAACCACACAGAATATTATCTTCGTAAAGTTACAGAAAGCATTCTAAGAATGCAGTTAAAACAGGAATAGAAAAAGGGGATTTTGCCAATAGGAATGACTGCAAGTAGGGGTAAAGAAAATAGGTAAGAGGATTCTGGAATTTACTGGAAAACTGGCAAAGGAAACAAGACATTGTGAACAAATAACATGGAGTTGAAAGGTAATAGCCTGGGATGAGGGCGAAGCAGACATTTGGACTGCAGATTAGCGACTGCCTTCCCTGCCAAGGATTGATAATAGAGTATAGGTAAAGAGAAAGGGCAGGGGATTACTAAATGAAAGCCCTGCTCTGGTAAGAGGTTTTAGTTGAGTCTAGAGCAAATGCTGGAATATAAAGTACTTCATGGTAAAAAAACGACTCAATCAGAGGAAGTTCAAAAAGACTGGGAAGGGAGACTGGAAAGGAAATTTACAAAGGAACAATGGAATGACAACTGTATGGCTCCCGTATTTGCGACAAAGTCCAGAAGGTTTAGGATTTTTACTGGGAACAGTAGGAAGTGTTTGCAAAAGTATTTAGGAAGTTTTTGCAAAAGTATTTTTATACCCCAAGCAGACATCAGAGAATTTTCCTCAGATAGACAGCAAGTACTGGAGGTGTGATGGAAAGGAGAGAGAGGTAAATGGGATCATGTGTTTTTTTGAGTGAAGCAAGATGGCAGATTTGAAAATTTCTCCAAAGGGTACTGTGTCAGGAATGTTGATGGAGCAAATGGCTGCAACTAAGGAAATGATTCTTTTGAACTAGAACAAGAAAATGGAAACCAGAATTTAAACCAACTGTAATTAAGTACTGAATATTGTAAAGGTGATAAAAGAACTAGAGGTGGGATCTTTAGAAAAGGGAAGGAGAAAATATAGATAAATAAATGGATTTGTGGGAACAATACATGCAGAATACTGTTCAGGAGGAGGACTGAAGTTTAAGGGAAGGCAGGAACTGAACAATTTATATAATGTTGAAGTGAAAATTGTTGAAAAGAATGAAAACATTTATGCAATATATAATGATAGAATATGACAAGTATTAATATGGTTTGTTTCCTGTTTTATTAATATCTATGTGGCTGTGTCTTGTGATAATTTAATAAAGGTGTTTTAAAGCAAAATGTACCCCTCATTTTGATTTTTTTTTATAATTTACTGCTCTCTGCAGTTGTTTTTTATCATTTTTAATTTGTCTGCATTTATTTAAACTGTATTTGTCTTGACATTGCTAGCTTGTACTACATTTAAAGTGTTTTTGCTACTGTTTAACTGCTTTTCTGCAAAAAAACAAAATAAAAAAGTTCTAAGCTTGTTTCCCACCTTTCTTGTAACTAGTCTAGTCCAGATACATATTTGCTGGATCCAGGACTGTTTTGTAAGTTTCTGAGCCCCCCAGACCTTTGTCTTCTGGAGGGAAGCCTTCTAGCTTATCAGTGGGAATGGTAAGAACTAGGTAGCCTATCTACCACAAGAGGAATGGTTTCTGGTCCAGAGATTGTAGTTTATTGGCCATTTGGGCAGTTTTTCCATCCCTTTCAACTTTCTGGTTTAAAAGCCTGTGTTTACATGGGTTTGTGCACTGCGCAGCAACACTCAGCTGAGGTAAGCTATTACAGGTGCTAGAAAGTCTACTCTTCAGTTTTTCCCTTAGAACATTGTTGTTGTTGTTGTGTCTTTCGGCGTTTCCTGGTTAGGGGTCACCACAGCGGAACTCCGGTCCGCTAATGGTTAGCAGTAGATTTTTACGTGCCGAGTTGCTGGCCCTGACACACAACCTTCAACGAAGGTACACACATTCAAGCAGGTCTCCACACAGAAGACGCTCTAGCTGAGAATCGAACAGGACAACGTCTTACTGTGAGGCGACAACGCTACTGCAGCACCACCACCACAGTGCTTGTTCATTTATTTCTTGCACTTCAATTAGCTTAATTGGCTAGCAGTTTAACAGGCTTTTGTAACATTTATTGTAGCACACTTAGGTGCTATCAGCACTAGCTGTTCCTATGCAGTAACAGCACCAGTACTTATTAGTTATGACCACCCCTCCTGGTATGATTGTAGGGCAATTTCCTGTGCTTTCTCCTGCTAACCTGGTGCACTTGGGCATTCTGAGACAGTGTGGCAACTGTCTAATGTACACAGATAACCCTCTCCTCTTACCTCCCAACACTCATACATGTGAGAGATGCACTTATTATATCACCAAACTGGAAGCAGTGCATGCTCCAACCAAGACCGGACTAGCTGGTCAAGAGGAGAAGGTCAACACCTGCATCTCACTACATAGAACACAGAGACCTCCAAAGCACTAACCATCACAACCCACACATAGAAACACAAGCCATACACCCACCTTTGCAGAAGCTCTCAGTAGAAATTGACCCAAACAACAAATACCCCCGAGACAGAAACACACTTGATCACCACAACACCAACCCCATAACACATAGCTCAGTACCACAGTGTGCCCTTCAACCTAAGCCCTTAAGGCAAAACACTTTGCACAATGTACTAATCATAGGAGACTCAATTGTGAGGCACACTGATGGCCCACTCACTAGGTTGAACAAGGAGAAGGTGACAATCAGTTGTCTATCAGGTGTCAGGATCTACCACATAACACATGCATTCAGGTCACAGCACAAGTACAGATATGACTCCGTCAATGTCCATGTGGGTGTGAATGACCTGAGACATACCTCCCTGGACTGTATGAAAAGAGATGTGATGGAACTCTCGGATTATGTGGCCCAGGCAGGTATGAACCTAGCCTTGAGCTGTATTCTACCATCACCAAGAATTATACCACAGTACGAGCAGAAAATGATTGACTTCAACAATTGGCTAAGTTTCTGGTGTCATTCTAAGAGGATCCAGTATCTGTCTGCCTGGGATGACATGATCAACAGACCTTGATGTTTGCCAGAGTTGGCTTGCTCTTGCCACCTCTATAGTGCCTTCTTTTAGGCAGTGTTCCAAAGACCAAAATTCCACCATACCAGCTACAAACAAATGTAGTCTGAAGGTCATGCTACTCAGTACTAGAAGTCTAAATCTCAAGATGCACTCACTTGAAGCTCTCCTCAAAATGGAGAATATTGATATCTGTGCTGTAACAGAGACCTGGTTTAAAGAGGCA
>NC_056741.1:1181212341-1181285580 GCF_019279795.1 Protopterus annectens | reverse complement strand
AAACCCAAAATTTTTCGGGGGAACCCCCCTTTTTGGAAAGAGAAGGGGGGTAAAAAGGAAAAAAGGGGACAAAAAAAAAAATGGGGGTTGGGGGGGTTGGAAGGGCCATTTGGGGACCGGGAATTAAAACAATTTTTTTTTGGTCCCCAGTGGGAACGTTTTGTGAAATTGGAAAAACAGGCCTAATAAAGGGGTAAAAAAATTTTTTTTGGGGAACAGATTGCCCCTTTTTTTTTTGTTAGGTGAGAATGGGATGTTGGGGAAGGATAGTAATTATATTTGCAGAGGTAGGTTGGGTAGGAAGACAGACAAGACTGACAAGACAGCATACAGGGGAGGTATATGACACGTGGGTGGTAAACACCTTGGACGGGGGAGGGGTGTTTGGAAATTGGAAGCCCATGGGCCCCCAAATGGAGACAGTGGGTCTGAGGTCCCCACCCATGGGCAGTCATCACTGCACCTTCACGGCCCCAAAGGTGGCTACGCTGGGGGCTTAGCAGGAAGGGCAGGCTGACCCTCTGATTGCACCACATGGCCCTCAAGCTAGCATAGCAGATCTCCAAACTCCTTTTCGGGGCTCACTGTGCAGCAGTCCATGGACCTAGCTTCAGATGACGGTATCCTATCCTTGCCTGCTCCCAGAGGTGTGAGCTCCATTGCCTGAGGTGGTTCCACCTAAAGGTGGTGCAGGACCAGCAGATGAGGAGGTCCCTGGGTGGGTCCTGGTGTGCTGGGACCTGGTGCCACAGCCAGATGAGGTGGGAGAGGTGGGTCCGCTGGGACCTGCCTTCCCAAACATGCTATGGTGTTGCAGTTTTAGAACATATGTGGATTAGTAATAGTCAACACCATCCGGGATTAGTTATAACAGCATGCATAGATATTCCCATTAACCCAAAACAACAGATTTGGTGCAGTTGCATAGCAAACAGAACACATCCATATATGGAACCACACTGGCCATTACAGTGGCATACAGGTTACATTTATTTATTTATTTTACATTTGTTGACCGGGCTAGGCTAACTGGATATATGTCCATTTCCAGTAGAAGCCCGGGGAGATAAGCTCCGAGAACACAATTCTAATAGAAATGTTGGTACAATACATAATTTAACACAACTATATCACAAACCTATCACATACATATAACAAACCATAAGAATGAAATCACTACAAACAGTGATATTATCTGCAAGATAAAATTCTCTTTGTTATCAAGGAAACTGGACTTAGGTCAGAGAAGTAGTGGGTAAGCAGTAGCTAGTAATAGAAGTAGGAAGTTAGTCAGGGTTAGTATAGGGGCATAACCAGTTTGTTGTAAGGTATAATTTCAGTTTATATTTGAAAGGTGATATTGAGAACAGTGATGCAAGTTCACTGGGAGGTAGGTTCCAGTTTTTCCCAACAGCATTAGAGAACAGAGAGTCTCTGGCCAGGTTGTTGGATTTACTTATGCAACCAAGTAGTTTATTTAAAGAGCGCAAGGTATTATGATTTTTTTAGGAGGTAATGAGGGTAGAAAGTATTGGAGTATTAGTAGGGTGGTAACGGGTCTTGTGGGCAATGGTAAGTTGGTGAAATTGTAGCTGATTTTGTAGCTCAAGCCATCCTAGTTGCTTTAAATTGTAACAGTCGTGGGTTCTAAATGGCTTGCCAGTGGCAAATCTAGCATTGTTATTGTAGGAGTTTTCCAGTTTGTTGAGGTTATTTTTTGACAGATTAGTATAAATGGGTGAGGCATAGAGGAGTGTAGAGATTAGATGGGTGTGGGCAATAGTTATTCTGGCTTCTGGAGTAAGGAAGGGTTTGATCCTATAGAGGAAGCCCAGTTTTCTATTTACAGTTTTTATTGTGTTGTTAATATGTACGCCACGGTGATGCAGTGGTAGCGTTGTTGCCTCACATCAAGAGGTTCTCCCAGTCGATTCTTGGCTGGAGCACTTTCTGTGTGGAGTCTGCATGTCCTCCCCATGGTTGAGTGGCGTTCAGAAGACATGAGTAGAATGGGCATGCCTTCGTTGAAGGTTGGGCGTTGAGCTGGCACCTCAGCACCGTAAAAATCTACTGCCAATCATTAGCGGACAGGAGTTCCGCTGTTGTGACCCCTAACCGGGAAAAGCCAAAAGAAGAACATTGTGTTGTGAATATGAGCGTCTAAGTTAAGGTTGTTGTCTGTTGTTATTCCAAGGAGTTTGCTAGTTGGATCCGGAGATATGAGAGTACCATTATTAGATATGACTGTGAAATTTACTGGGGAGGACTTCAGGGTAGGGGTGAAGAGCAAGAGTTTTGTTTTTTGGGGTTCAAGAGGAGGCAGCGCTGTGTAAACCATTGTTCTACTGTATTAAACACCCTTTGGGTTAGGGACTGTAGTTCAGATGGAGAAGTGGCCGAGCATATTAATGTGCAATCATCTGCGTATTGTATACAGGTAGCTTGAGGAATTACTGAGTGAAGGTCAATAAAAATTGAGAATAGAAGAGCTCCTAATATGGAGCCTTGAGGGACACCAAGGGTAATGGGGACATGAGATAGATTGTTATCCCATAGCACAGTCTGCTGTCTTTTATCTAAGTAGGATTGGAACCATTTTATAGCCAATGCATCTAGTGAAAGGGATTTGAGAATATTTATAAGTATCTGGTGGTTAACTACATCAAATGCTTTTGAAAGATCGATGAAGGGTGCAGAGGAAAGAATGTTGTTGTTACTTTTTTATTAATGCAATCAGAAAAGGATAAGAGGACAGTAGTAGTACTGTGGAATGGCCTAAATCCATGTTGACATTTAGAAAGTAAGTTATTTTGGATTAGGTGGTCTAGTAGTTGACTGTGGATGCATTTTCCATTATTTTTGCTAGAGGAGAAAGTATGGCTATGGGGCTGTAGTTAGAAAATTCGTTAGAGTTACCACCTTTATGTAGGGAGGTAATGTGAGAGAGTTTCCAGATAGTTGGGATGTAACCTTCAGTTATGGTTCTGTTAATCAGGATGGAAATGGGATAGGCTATAGATTTGGCTGCTATTTGCAGATATTCAGCAGGTAGTTGGTTAGCTGAGGGAGTAGTTGGTTTAAGTTTTTGGATAAGGGTGAGAATGCGTGATGTTGGGACTGGTTGCAAGTGAAATGGAGGGGGTGGGCTAGTACTTGAGATTAGCAGAGTTAAGCTATCAGGTGTTAGCTGATTGACAAGAGTTTGAATGGCCTCTGTGAAAAAGGTATTGAAGGCATTGGCAGTTTGCTTGGGATTCCCATGGTCAATGCTTTGTGGGGTTGGTGTAATGGAGTGACCTGGGTGAAGAAGTTTGTTAATGCTTGCCCAAAACTTTTTTGGTTTATTTTGGTGAGTTTGCTGGAGTTGTAAGTAAAAGTTTATTTTATCTGTGAGTATAGCTTTTTCTGTTATTTTTCAGCTGTCTAAATTTTTGTTTATCTACAGGGTTTTTAGTAGCTCGCCATTTAGCCCAGTATTTATTTCTAAGTAGGATTTTTTGCCTGGTTTCTTTTGAAAACCATGGGACAGGTTTAGTCCTAATTCTGATAGAACGGGTTGGTGCAATGTGGTCTAAAATGGCTAGGAATTTAGAATTAAAGTATTTTACAGCTTCCTCAAGTGGGAGGTATTTTATGGGTGACCAATGACATGCCCTAAGTTCACTTTGGAAGAGATCTGGGTTAAAGTTTTTATTGGTCCGAGTTGTCCTGAATGTGGGTGGGAAGGGTATATCAGACTTATGCCTGATAATATAGGTGAGTGGTCACATACTTCATCAGGGAGGGTCCCTGCTTCATATGTTTGGTGATGGATATTTATGAGTATCCAATCTAAAGTACTTTCTTTTTTATTGGGTTTATTTATCCTGGTTGGGGTAGTGATGGTTTGAGAAAAACCATATAGGTTAATATGGATAGTAGGTTGTCATTGCTACAGCACTTCCAGTCAATATTAAAGTCAGCGAGGACTATAGTTTCTTGTGGTAAGTTTAGTGAGAGCCAGCTAAGGATATTTTCCAGGGTGTTGGTGTTATTACCAGGAGGAAGATAAATACAGATGATATCTATGGATTTAAAAGTATTAAGCTGAAATTTAGAAATAAGGATTTCTGCATTAATGTCTTGAGGTGGTTTGTAGTCATAAGCAGTAACTTGAAACCCTGCTTTGTATAGAATAGCTACCCTCCCTCCCTTCTTGGCTATACGATCTTGTCTTAAGATATTATGTCCGGGTGGGATTACTTCATTGTCTTGATTTACAAGTTTTAACCAAGTGTCTTGTCAGACATAGGATGTCAAATGAGTGTACATCCAAGAGAGCATGGAGGTGAGCAACTTTGTTATTTATGCTACGTATATTGAGATGTGCTATAAAGAGTGAGCTGGGAGGTTTGGTGGGGGTTTGTTTACTAAAGGGATTAAGACTATGGGGTTGGGTGGTAAAAGTTTTCCTTGGGCCTGGGATTGGATGAATGTCTCCATCTATTAATGAGTGGACTTGTAATCCACATCTAGGATTTGGGAGTTTACAGTATTGGTTTGGAGACTTCTTAGTTTTTAGATAGTTATACCTAATGTGGGCTAATCTATGATATTTTGCTAGTAGGTAGCTGGGTCTAGATGCTATGTTTATGTGGTTTAGGGAGACAACAAGAGATGGTATGGCTGTATGCTTAGAGGGGTAGTGCCATTGTGGGCATAATGGGTATTCATAAGAGGTTAGAAGGTAGGCTGCTTTTAGAGAAGGTAGGAGTATGACAAAGAGTAGCAGCTTTAAATGTCCTGGGGTAGGTAGTTTAGACATTGGGATGATTTAGTTGTAAGGTGGAAAGTAGGAGGTAAGGAACTGTAATAAGAATGGTTAGTGAAAGCTGGAGGTTGTGGTGGGAGAGGTGGGGATTGGTTAGAGAAGGTGGGAATAGGTTAGGAACCTTAAGGAGTTGTTCCTAGTGATTGGTACAAGGGGAAAGGGTGTGGTTAACTTGCAATTGGTTAAAAGGGGAAGAGGGTGTGGTTATAGTATATGACTGGGAGCACTGGGGTGGGTGGGAATTGGGGGCAGGGTAGGGGAACGGAGTGAGCCCACAGGGCAAACAGAGCAGGTAGAGACAAGCAGCTCAGGAAGAACAGTCATGAAAATGCTGACTACTGAAGGTAAGTTAGGTGTGGGTAAGTACAGAGATGAGTAATACAATGGTAGAGATTATGAGAGGACAGCTGGGTGATGACAGTAAAAGTAAAATGATAAGATAGGATAACTTTAAGAGCAAGTAAAGTACATCAGAGATGCAATGTAATGATACTATAAGAAAGTGGGATAAGAGTAAGACAAGTAGGACTGGATAATGGTGTCACCTAGTGGACAGAAATTATATTACAATGGTAGTTCTTTATGGGAGCTGGCTGGTCTAGGACTAAGGAAGGTGATATTAGCAGTTAGAAGGAAGTTACAATAAAGGAATAGAAAGGTATGCCGGTTACAGGGTCGATAGGGGGTATGGCTGCTGGTTGTCCTGGCTGGGAAGCCGTGCTTTAGAACCCCAGAAGCAATAGTTAGAAATATAAACTTTACTACCAGTTTTTAGGACAACACATACTTTCTTGCTTCCTTTCGTGAGAGGATACTGGAAATAGAAGGCAGTATGAGGAGACCGCGGATATTTTGGAAAGGGTCCTTTGTCACCAGGCAGGCAGATTCTTATATACTACTGCAGGATAAGCAACTTGGAGAGCAGGGTACTTTGGGAGAGGGAGACAAATGTGGTGGAGAGAAAAACAATTAGTCCTTAGTGAATTTGTTCTAGCACTGTATCTTTAAGCAGTTAAGAAAAGCATATAACTATTCCCTCAGCAATACTAGAGGCTATTACAAGCTAGTAAGTCCTCTGTCTCAGTTAGGTAGGTACCTATATATAATCAATACACTCCATGAAGGCTCAAGAAGACTAAACACCACAAGTATACATTAAGCTAATAACTGTGTAGGTAATGTATTTGTACTACTGGAATGCCATTATTTAGAAAACTCCATTGATAGCAACAGGCCACCAATGATAGTATTTCAACATGGAACATTAATAGAAACACATTTCAATATTTGTTGAACTTAATAGGACATATGTCCCAACAGTAGGTTTGGTGTAAAACATGATTTGTGTGTTTAGATTATTGTTGCAGGTATGGTGGGGGGGTGTCAGTTAACAACTTGTATATCCTTGCAGTACTCACAACTTTAATGATTATTGCTCTAATAATTACTCTACAGGTATTATTACAATACCCTTTGGACTTGGTTTGGGGAGTGGTATGTTTGTACACAGTGTATACTTCAACTGTCTTATAGCTACATTCTACTCCTCTTACCTGGTAGACCTGTGGGGGGAATGCATGTTAATTTTGTTGCTGACTCTGATGATGTTTTCATGCTAGGAAATGAAAGTGCTTAGTCCGTTTGCTGTTTTGTTTGGTTTTGCTTTCTACTGGATTAATAAATAATTCATTTTTTACATCAGAGGTGGCCTTTATTGTGCTGGAAAACTACTGGAGATTTTATGATTGTGGGAATGTTTGTTAACACTACCTGACTGTTTCCAGATATTTCCAGATTACAGTTGAAATTATGCACATACCTCTCAACCTCTTCATGCAAAAATATGGACAAAGCTTGACAAAATGGGGGTACAAATAGGTACATATTTTAAATATTGCTCTTATAAACTTAGAAAATTGCTAGAGTAACAGGATTTGTTTTAAAATACATTTTCTGAAGGATTTGACATCTGAAACTCAAATGTATGTCATTATGTAGTGGCTATAATCCTGAGATCACCCCAGTGATTTGCCAGGAAAAAGAGGAATAGGCCAAAATATGAGCCAAATATTCTGCAAAAAATGTGTAGAGTTGAGAGGTATGATTATGCATACAGCTTACCACCACTCCCGGGATTCAAACCATAGCTATGTCTGCTAAAAATACAACAATTTGTGTTTCATCAGAGTGAGCTATTTAGACACTGCTGTTTCTTCCTTCACTGTTTTCTAAGTCTCTCTTGGTTGTACAATCTGACCTTGTAATTACAACATTCTTATGCAGACATTCCTAGACATATTGTTTATGTAGCACAGTGCGAGAAACAGTGGTTAACACAACAGTACTATTGGGATATCAGATCTTGGTGAATGCAACATGTGAGGCCATGCAATAACAGAGTAAACACAACCAGTCCAGGATTTAGATCTTTATTGCCAGGCAGTTACACTTTTATTTAAATATGACCGATTTGGGACTATTACTGTCATATTGTCTGGTTTAGTCAGTAGAAACCATACACATTTTTATACTGCCAAGTGATATTTTACTCCTTTATATTTATTTGGTATGATTACTACAAGCAGGTTTGTTACTCACCAGCCTCGTGACGCAGCCTATGCAACCTGCTGGCGTGGGCTTCCTGGTTCACAGCCCACTCAGCTGGAGCTGTAATGAAAAATAAAGGAATATTTATGCATACCTATCCATCACATACACAGGCTGTATTTTGGTAAATAGTTATTGCTATGAATACTTACACACAGCTGGGACATCTCCCCTCTCTCTTGCTTCTTGGACCCACTGTTCCAAGAGCTCCGTCTTCCTCCATTTCAAGTTGGAATAGTGGTACCAGACCTGCTCACCAGTCTGAGGGATACCAGCAGTACTGGTGAGATCACCGGCGAGACTTTCCTAGGATTCCGCTTTAAATTGGGAACCCTGGTACTGGTCATGCAGCAGTTTCACATCATGTTTTTTTACCAGGAGTCCTACCATGATCTTGGACTCCTGTATGTCCCAACGCTGCAGCCAAATGCGCATGCCATCTCCAACACCTGCCATACTGCCTACAATGGAGAGCTACAACCAATTATGAACTGTATTCCCATCTGTGGGGTTTAAATGTGCCCAAGTTCCCACCCTTTACCATGATTGGATGGTTTTGAAAATTCTGAGCTAAGCTAAGCTACAAGGAAACTTGCTTAGCTAAGGTTTGCAATGCTTAAAGGGGCAGGTTCAGCATTGCTTACCAATGGGCAAATCCACTTAGCTGGGCTATTGATTGCTTAGTATTCATATGTAAACAATGCTTAAACCTGGTCAGCATAGCTGTGCAATGCTTATCATTGCTTATGTTTTATTATATTGATCTAACACATGTATGGGATTGATTCATCATTCATTACATAATATAGAATTATGTACCTTCCCTGACATCCCCCAATGTGCTGTAATTAATTTATTCTTGTGTGACTATACTGTATGGGGCACTTGTGTTTATATGGGGGTTTCACTACTTTATTACACTGATACCTCATATCTGGGTCTAATACACTACCCTGGTTGTGAAAAATTAGTTACTTCCTACATAAATATACAAATAAATTAAAATTGTAATGTTTACACATACAAAATGGGAATGGCTTCGCTGAGGCTCAACCCGTGAATGACTACATGCAGGGGTATGTGCTCTAACCGCTACACTATTGCACTTATGCTTATGCTGGATGTCTATTGCTTTTTAACTTATTCTGCCATTTCAGCTGGCCTAAGCGTAGCTAAGCAATGGGCACACACGTGCAGCTATGCTTAAACTTTATTTCATATTTAAAAAACATTTTATTTGTTGTGTTTTTTTAATTTGTACACTTCAGAATATCCATGCTAATGCTGAGCCTGTTATTCTAGCAACCTTCTGGCTTTGTAGGGTTGATTGTCCCTTATGGCTTTTTACAGATTGCTTACTCTAATGGGTTGGGAGGTGTGCGTCATGCGCTTATGCTAAATCTGTATGGCTTTGTGGGACAATTGGCCCTTATGGCTTTGTACAGATTGCTTACTTTGACAGGTTGGGAGTTGTGCTCTATGTGCTTATGCTAAACCTGTTATTCTGTCAAGTTTATGGCTTTGTGGGATGATTGTCCCTTATGGCTTTGTACAGATTCCTTATTGTGACGGGTTGGGTGTTTTACGAGCATTCTCACTTGTTTTACAATGCCTTATGGGAATTCTAGTGTGCAGGGGGCATGTATCTTGAGAGAGCACTGCTCTAAAACACACCCCCTGTGCTCGTACACATTTCCATGTACATATTGCAGCACATCAATGCGCCTTCATATATATGCACGGCACACTGCAGTGCTATACGGGAATGGTACCTTCCATACAGGAATAAGCTATTCCTGTACGGAAGTTTGCTGAATCCCGGCGATTATTTAAGAAAAGCAAGTATTTTTTTTTCTTAAATAATGTCATTGTGTAATAGTAATAACCAACTCTATGGTGTGGTATATTAAGATTTACCCACGGTTGGCTTTATTTAATCACTCGGGCTTCACCCTTGTGATTAAACCACACCACTGAAAATAGAAACACAGCAAAACAAGCCGGAGCTAAAACCTTAGAGAATTTAATGATAAAGTAAGCGCTTTCGGAAACGCCAATACGTTTCCTTCCTCAGACATACAATAATGAAACATTTGGGCATAATATATAGTGCATTACCTGCCCAATTAAACAATTAATAATATTCTTGTAAGTAATTGCTACAAACAAATTCCTTACCAAAAGTTAATAAACAAATAATGTTAATGTAAAAACTTTATCTAAAAAGTCTGTTAAAACTTGTTACATAACAAGACCAGAACGTACATACGATGTTCTTCATCTCACATTGCTGCAGTCCTTACACTTGGGTATAGCGCTGTCCCTGGTCGGCCCGAATACCAAAGTATATGGCTGACGTCGGTCATGGCGCATTAAACTGACGCCAGGACGTCAGGGTATAAATGCGCATGACCGACGTCATATCCTCAGTCTTTTTTGCCGCGTGGTCCGATGCAGAAGCAAATTTGCGAGTGCAGGTTGGCCCTGAGATTTTCCAAACCGGAGTTTCAGACCGAATCCAAGTTGGCTAAGTACCCGTTAGAATATTTTGGTTTTTCTTGCCTCAGTATTTTACCGGATGTCAGAAAAAGTAAATAACTGTATTTCTTGTGGGAAACAGATACCACATAGGGATTACCATAACTTGTGTATACCTTGTTTAGGGCCTGAGCATGACGTTGTTGGGTGTCCCTCTTGTGCTAGATTTAACAAACGTACTATAAAGAGGAGATTAGACTGTGCCAGGTTAGTCTTCGGAAGCGGTGCAATTACAAAATGCCGCCGGATGCTCCGGCCCGCTACCAAGAAACGCAAGGACAAAGCACCTAGGCCTAGGTTAGAAGAACCGTCCCGGACGCCGGTTCTTCAGAGGGCTCGGTTGAGCCAGAGGCCCAAACAGAAGTTTCCTTAGAGTCCCAGGGAGAGACTTTATTGTTACAGGATGTGTCTTCTCAGGAGGTAGGCCAGGCTGAAGGGGCTTCTCAGGTAACTGTCCTTCCTCTCTGCCTGAAAGGTGGTTAGGCCTTCCCTACTGTTACCAAGGCTTCTTCCAGGGGCAGGCCAGGTTTAGCTGTAGCAGGTGTCTCTCCTAGTACTTCAGGCCCTGTGCCCAAGAGACATATGCTTAAGATGGCTGAAGATTTAATTACTATGATTAGGGGTTCTATGCCCCCTCTTGACAAAAGACCTAGGGTGGATCCTGAATTTGGGAATTTTGAACAGGATTCTGATGCTTCGGAGTCTTCGGCTGAAGATTTACAGGAGTTTTCTCATTATTCTGATTCTGATGTGGATGACACCACTCCTACTGCTTCTCCTCCTGAGGATTTTTCATTCTCAGAGACTCTCCATTCCATGAGGGAGCATTTTAAATGGGAAGGTCAGGATTTCTCTGATTCCAGGAAAAGACTTAGGGAATTTTTGTTTTTACCCCAGCATAGGCCTTTAGCTATACCTCCTGTTCTTTCTGTGGTGGAAGATGTTTTTGCAGAGGCTTCTCTTAACCCTGATTCTTTGCCTCCCGCTCCTGTTAAGCCGGACAGATACTATAGGGTGCCTGAAGCTCATAAGTATCTCTTTAAAAGCCCTAGGGCAGATCCAGAGACTGTTACTCAGGGACCTAAAGGGGTTAAGGCTTCTGTTGTTAAAAATCCGGTTCCTCCGGATAAAGAGGCAAGGGCTTTAGACAGATGGGGTAAGAAAGTTTATACTTCTTCAACTTTAGCCATGAGGGCTTTGAATTGTCAATTCCACATGCTGAGATATCAGATCTATCTTCTTTCACAGTTAAAGTCTAAGGTAGATGCTCTGGCAGAAGGTATTGAATGTAAGGAGTTACAAGATCTGGTGCATGTGTCTGAACAGGTGGGTAAGCATTCCTTACAATGTGGTTTTGATGCTGTACAGGCCTCTTCCAGGGTGGCTGCCACTGGTACGGTCCTACGCAGGCACGCCTGGCTAAGGGATCAGAATTTAGCTGAGCATGTTAAATCAAGGATTTTGATGCCCTTTGCAATCTGATGTGTTGTTTGGTTCGCCTGTTGAAGCAGTTTTAAAGAAAATGGAAGACAAAGCTAAATCTATGCACACTGTTAAAGATTTTTTACAGGTTCAACCTACAAAGTTTAGTAGAAATTGGCCAAGCAAGGCGTGGACATATCCTTCTTATGATTCCCAGTCTAGGGGAAGGTCTAGGCGTGGTAGGGGCAGAGCTCAGGGCTCTTTTAGATCCAGGACAGGGGGCTCACCTGCACAGTCTTCAGGTGAGGGCAGGGGTCAGCCCTTTCGTAGACAGACCCAATGACCTACCTTTTCAACTGCCAGAACCTTCCCGTCTGGCAGCACCTTTGGGAGGAAGACTGACACTTTTCAAGGAGAACTGGAGTTTAATTACCCAAGACAGATGGGTATTGGATATCATTCACCACGGTTACAGATTTAATTTCCATACCTTACCACCTTTCAAGGGCATGCCAGACATTCCTCCTCAGCACAGATTAGAGGCTTACAGACAAATTTCAATATTACTACAGATAGGGGACATACAACCGGTGCCTATGGCAGAAAGGGGCCTAGGATTTTATTCTCGCCTATTCCTAGTACCAAAAAAGGGGAACACGTGGAGACCAATTCTGGATTTGTCTATCCTCAACACCTTTCTGGACATTCCCAAGTTCAAGATGCTGACATTGCAACAGCTTTTACCTCTCCTGGGCAAAGATCACTGGATGGTAACTTTGGACCTCAAAGAGGCTTACCTTCATGTTCCTATCACTCTAAGCTGCAGGAAGCATCTGCGTTGAGCTGGAAATTCACACTATCAATTCTCTGCATTGCCCTTTGGCTTATCTACTGCACCCAGAGTATTCACAAAGGTTCTGGCTCCAGTGATAGCTTTCTTCAGATTGAGAGGAATACAGATCTATCCTTATTTGGACAATTGCCTGATTCTGGCTCAAGGCAAGGACGAGCTTCTACAGCATTTAAAATATGTGATAGCAGTGCTAAGATGCCTGGGGTATTCTGTGAACAAAACAAAGTCCAGTCTAGTACCCTCTCAAGACATGTGCTTTCTGGGTGTGAGACTGAATACAGCAACCCAGATGGCCTTTTTGACCCCGGACAAACAAAAGAATCTTTCACTTTACTTCCAACAACTATCACACCAGTCCGGGCTGACTGCAAGGACAGTCCTTCAAGCCTTAGGGTTCATGGCATCTTGTATTCTGGTGCTTCCCAATGCCAAACTGCATATGAGGAAGCTACAATGGTATCTCAAGAATCTATGGACACAGCACTGCCAGGATCTGGACACTGTCATTCCAATAATACCTTGCATCCAAAAGGAATTCTTGTGGTGGGCTCAGCAATGTCACCTAAACAAGGGACTTTCTGTGACCCGCCACAGGCCAGTCAGATTCTAACAACAGATGCCTCGGACAAAGCTTGGGGAGCTCATCTCAATGGAAAGTGGATACAGGACAAGTGGCCTGCCAGACTACAGCATCTACATATCAACCTGAAGGAGATGTTAGCAGTCCAGTTTGCATTAACAGCTTTCAAGGAATTACTTCTTCCAGGGCAGGTGTTGATTCTAACAGACAACACAACCGTCATGTGGTACATCAACAAGCAAGGGGGCACACATTCTTACCCTCTATGCAGACAAGCAATGATTTTGTGGGACACTGCTCTCAGTTTACAACTAAATCTGCAGGCAAGGTTTCTGCTGGGAGTACAGAACTCTTTAGCAGATGTGTTAAGCAGACAAATCATGGATCCCCACGAGTGGAAACTGGATCCTCATGTATTTCAGCAATTAACAGTGTCATGGGGAGCGCCAGACATAGATCTGTTCGCTTCTCCTCTAAACCACCAGCTGCCAAAGTTTTGCACAAAAAGGATACACCAGGCAGCTTGGAAAGTGGATGCTCTTTCTTTCAGTTGGAAAAATCTTCATGCATATGCCTTTCCACCTCTTCCTCTACTTCTAAAGGTACTGCTAAAGGTAAGACAAGACAAACCAAGAATGATCTTGATAGCTCCAGATTGGCCCCGACAGCACTGGTACCCATTACTGAGAAATCTGATAAGGAAACCACCTTGGCCCTTACCTTTGATTCCACACCTGTTGTCCCAAAAGGACGGTCATCTACTCAATGTCAAGCTTCACTCTCTTCATCTCACAGCATGGCATATCCTGTTTTAGCTCATAGCAGGGCTCAACTTCCTCAACAAGTTTTGAATGTGATTATGGAAGCTAGGAGACCTAGTACAAGGAAAGTGTATGCAGACAAGTGGAAGAGATTTTTGTTTTGGAGTGCAGCAAAGGATTTGGATGTTTCTGAGCCTAATTTGAGTGTGGCTCTTCAATATCTTACTGAATTATTGGACAAGGGTTTGTCCTTCTCTTCCATTAAGATTCATACTGCAGCAATTTCAGCTCACTATGACTGTGATCCACCTTTGTTTTCTCATTCTTTGTTCAAGCAATTTCTCAGAGGGGCAAAGAACATAAGACCTCCACCTAAGAGCTCCTACTCCTGCTTGGGACCTCAATTATGTGTTGGAAAAGCTCACTCTGCCACCTTTTGAGCCTGCAGCTACGGCTGAGTTAAAATATCTGTCGTGGAAGACTGCTTTTTTGTTGGCCATTACCTCTGCAAGAAGGGTTTCTGAATTGCAGGCCCTTATGGCGGTTGAGCCTTTCTTGATTTTCCATAGGGATAGGGTATCTTTACGTACTAATCCTTCCTTTATGCCTAAGGTGGTTTCAAGTGTGTCTTTAAACCAAACTATTCATTTACCTACCTTTTATGCAGACCCCCAAAACAAGGGGGAAAAGATTTTGCATACTTTGGATGTACACAGGCAGTTACGCTACTACTTAGATAGGACTAAGAGTTTCAGGCAGTCTCAGCAGTTGTTTGTTTCTTTTGCTTTGGGTTCTCAGGGCAGGCCTGTGTCAAAACAAACTATTTCTAAATGGATTGGGTTTTGCATTGCCTTTTGTTATTCCCATCATGGCAAGGAGATTCCAACAGGGATTAGACCTCATTCCACTAGGGCTACTGCCACTTCTACAGCTTTTCTAAGGGGAGTGGCAACTAAGGACATTTTGGAGGCAGCTACTTGGAGTTCAGTACATACTTTCTCTAAGCACTACCACCTTCCTCTTTACTCTAAATCTAGGGCTGGTTTTGCCACTGCAATTTTACAGGGCATTTTGACAGCTCCTGCTTCTCTTTGATTTGCCATCCTCCCTTACCTCTGCTTTGGGAATCTACCCAAGTGTAAGGACTGCAGCAATGTGAGATGAAGAACATAGTACAGTTTTGTACCTACCATAAATGTAGATGTTCGAAGATCCACATTGCTGCAGTCCAATTTACCCTCCCTCCTTCCCCTCTGTGTTTGGGGGTGGTTGTGTGCTTAGGTTAGTACTTTATTATATAATTGTTAGAAGTTGTACATAGTTTGGGTGTAGGGGTGTTTAGTGTTTGGTGGTTTTTTGATTTTACCCTGTTTAGGGTCTTCTGACATCTGGGGCAAGAAAAGACTGAGGATATGACGTCGGTCATGCGCATTTATACCCTGACGTCCTGGCGTCAGTTTAATGCGCCATGACCGACGTCAGCCATATACTTTGGTATTCGGGCCGACCAGGGACAGCGCTATACCCAAGTGTAAGGACTGCAGCAATGTGGATCTTCGAACATCTACATTTATGGTAGGTACAAAACTGTACTTTATATGTACACAATATTTACACAGTAATCAGCTCCATAATTTTTGCCTTAAATAAAAAATCAAATGAATCGTGTTGAATAAATGAATCGTGTTGAATAAAAGTAATTTGTTTTTAAATAATGCAACTCATTTATTTGTATATGTGATGTATAATATTAAACATTGGCCACTAAACATCGAATATAAGAAGAGACCCTAAAAATTAGTCAGCTCATTTCTTCAAAGCTGCTAGTTTTAAAAAACATTTTATAGATACAGTTTAATTAAGACCCGGTGGCAGATAGGCTGCTGTTTTAATTTGCCATAGGAATTCTTCAATCTCAAGTTTGACCTTAAGGGGGACCATGGCAGATTTCTATTTTCAGCATTAAACCACACCAACCATGGGTAAATATTAATATAGCACACCAACGTTGTCGGTTATTGCTTAACTATTACAGTGTAAATGATAATTATGCTTTTAGTAGAGGTTGAACACTTGAAGAGGTATTGGCCCTAGTTTTCACATGTAATTTTACAGCCTTTCATACCACAGAATAAGTTTTGTGACAATATTCTGCTAGACTATCTATTTGAGGGTGTTCTGTAGATGTCTTTAGCTCTTTTACTTTAAAAAACTGGCAAAGTTCAAGCATTACTGTAGACTTGGATGGGATTCATTTGACAGTAAGAATTTCTCAGGGAATTCCTGCCCTTGGATACACCATTCCTAGTTCTTTTGCTATGGACTTTGTATTTTCTTTTCAGAGAGGTAAAGCCTCAGGAAGATTTGTTGCATAAGCAGTATTACCAGGATAAATCATGGCCATTAATTTATTTGGAAGTAGAACCACAGTTTACATTGTTATGTATTTAAAAGGGATCTCTTCTGTGGGCAAGCGTATCAGAAAATTCTTAAGTCCTTTGTTGGGTGCTCTCCTTTCACACTTTGGGCAGGCTGCACAATGTCCTCCCTCTCTTTAATAATACCAGACCAGTGAAATATAGACAAGACTCTAACCTTTGTCTTGTCCATTCCTAAGTATCTCCCCATAATGAGGCTGCATGATAATTTAATTACAGATGTTCTAAAGGGTTTAGGAACTGGCTAAGTATCTGTACTCTGTCTTTGGTTACACTATGTAACAGATAATTTCATGGTGCAATATAGTTTTGGAGTGGGATTACTCTTGTTATTTGGTTCCCCATCTGCTTTCTCTGTGTTCTCTGTAGCTCTTCTCAGTGTATAGTCTCTGTACTGAGGTTTCTTGAAATTGACATGGCGTATCTGGAGAACAGCCTAATAATTATTTTCTTTAGTATACTATCATGAAGTGAAGCTTATGTGTCTTCTGCTAGATAACCAAGTACAGGCTTTTCTCCCTCATCTTCATCACATAGCTCATCCATTCTAAAGGGCAATTCACTATGGGTAATGGCTGCTTCTTCTTCATTTTCTTAGGAAATAGTTTTACCAGTTTTTTCCCCTTAGAGTCCTGTTTCTGTTTTGGCTAGTCTTCTATCTCTGTATTTTCTCTTTACTTCGACTATGTACTTATGTCAGTGTGCCTTGCAGAGCTTCCCTCATAACTTGTATTGTTCTATCTTCTTCTTCTTCTTCTTCTTTTGGCTTTTTCCCGGTTAGGGGTCGCCACAGCGGATCGCCTTGTCCGCACATTGAATGGCAGTGGAGTTTTACGGTGTCGAGTTGCCAGCCCGGTGCCCAACCTTCCACAGAAGGCACACTCACACGCACACCTAGGGCCAATTTAGAGTGTCCAATCCACCTGCAGCATGTCTTTGGGATGTGGGAGGAAACCGGAGCACCCGGAGGAAACCCACGTGACCACAGGGAGGACATGCAGACTCCGCACAGAAGGCACCCCAGCCGAGGATCGAACCGGAGAACCTCTTGCTGTGAGGCGGCAATGCTAACCACTGCACCACCGTGGCCGCCCATAACTTGTATTGTTCTATAATATTTGTTATTTAAATTGGAGAAAACCTTGGCCAGCACTGAAATTATGAGCCAAGCATGTCACCAGAGCTGCAATATATAATAATTTAACTTAGACAGCCTGCAGTTATACTTGTGTTATTGTGTAGTCCCCCTCATCTATCTCCATGTACACATATCACTTCATTTTTATGCTAAGTGACTTAACTGCTGTAAACATACTTTAAACATACTTCCTGACTCTAATAATCATAGTTCTTTTTCTTCCACTGCAGGAGTAAATTTCATGCGTCTGGCAAGGGCACAATGACAGACTGCAGATTCTACACTTCTAGAAGTTACCAATTCAGCATTGTCACATTCCACTTGCACACTTTCAGGCACTCTAACTGAATGCTGATGGCTGTTATCGGTTTCAATAGGCTATTGAAGTCATTAACTAAGCAGTACCTAGCTACATGTCTTTTATAAAACATTTAAACTAAATTATTTCAAGTTATACACATTTTGTGCTTACAGACAGCAAAATATACTTAGATGAAAACACACGATTGTCCCTTTGTGCATGCCAGTTTGACTTAAAATCTGCAAATTCACATAGTACAAATGCTGTACTGCTACAACTAGATGTTCAGAAGACTTAGGGTAATCCTGGGATGCCCAATTTCTTAAGTTACTAGAACAAGACCTGTTAAATTATATAGAGGTACAATTTCCAGAATGTTACTTATATCATTTACTTGAGATTTTTAACCATAGCTGTAAAATACCTTTTAAATCAGATGTTTGGGAACTTACTGGTCTGTCCATAGTGAATGCATAGTTACAAAATCTGATTGACTGCATTTCAAACTGAAGTCCCAGTCCTTACCAACATTTCTTGTTTCAGTTTTGTAATAAATATTTCTGTCTTCACGATCCATATGAGTTTTCAAGGCATCTCCAGTTAGCAAGGTTGATAGAATTCGGTTTCATTTAGAATAGAGGCAGTTGTCTCTCTCTAGCTGAATACCATTCAAAAGTCATCTTGTGATCCGTCCATCTTATGACTAGCACTAGATATAGGGATGGCCTATGAGGTGGACAGCTAGTACACCAGGGTAAAAAAAAACTGCTGCTGAAGGTTGAGTACGTGTTGATCATTTGCTGAAAATTTCTCATGTAGACTGACCAAGTGTTGGTCAGTGGTTATACTTCTTTCTTGAAGACTTACAAAGTTCTCAGTTTTCTCTTAAAGACTGACCAGGCATTAGGTAGTTTTCCTCTGAAGATTAACCAGCCATGGGTCATTCCTTTTGTGAAGACTGACCAAATATTTCTCAGTGGTTGAACATTTCTTTTTACTAGTACTGTGGTAAATTTTTATAAAGTTCTCAAATATTTTCTCCATTGACCCCTCCAGAAGTTAGTAGTTACAGTCATTAAGCACCAACAGCTGATGTTATGACAAAGCCAACTAATTCCCTTGTAATTGACAAGCTTTCCAGTTGACTCAGTACAAGCTTATTTAATTATGGTGCGGAATATCATGTCAGAGGTAGATGCCAGGGAGTTTGTCTGACAGATAGTGCTGGGGGGTATATGCATGCATGTATGCATTTATGTGTGTAGCCTATGTGAGTGTATTTAAAGTTATGAGTAGTGTGTGTGTGCTTGTGTGTGTGAGCGTACATGTGTGCCTGCCTGGCAGTCATAGTAGGGTGTTACTTAGGGGATAGGTAGGGTAAGGGTGTGTGTGTGTGTGTGTGTGTGTGTGTGTGTGTGTGTGTGTGTGTGTGTCTTCCTGGGTGGTCACAATAGGGGCGTTAGTTAGGGAATTGGTAGGGTAGGAATAGGTGTGCATGTCTTCCTGGGTGGTTGCAGTAGGGAGGGTTATTTAGGGGATAGGTAGATAGGGTGAGAGTATGTGTGTGTGGGTGAATATGTTGAGTGTGCCTGTGACAGTGTTTGGGTGGGGAGCCTTTGTGTGTGTATATGTGTGTGTGTGTGTGTGTGTGTGTGTATAAATGTGTAAATATGTGGGCAGGGCTGTCACATCTCCCCACTCACTTAGAATAACAAGCAAATCCTGCAGTATGGGGGGATCAGTAGACACCAGGGATACTCTTCATATTGCATCTTAAAGGTACTTAAAGAGAACATTTGGCAACATGAAAGATGTGGGGGCAGGAGGAACACCAGATACCAGGATAAACTTTTTCCATCTTGCCTTATAGGCACTTAAAACGAACATTTGGCAGCTTGACAGAAGAGAGATGAAGGGCACTCTAGACACTAGAGATCCGCTTTATATTGTGCCTTAAAGTTGCTTACAAAAATTCAAACCTTGTACCCTCTGTGCTCATGTATAATGTTTTAAATGGTTTTTATGTGCTACAACTAGGCACCAGGGATAGTCCTTACATATTACCTAAATCTTTGAAAAAGTTTTAATGTAAAAGTGGGAAAAAGCTTTGGACTAAGCACCCTTGACTTAGTGAGGTGTGGCATTAACCCTCAATGCTAACTGAAGAGTTAGTGTAGCAGGGCAGTTCTTACATAATAAAAGGTATGAAACTCTAATGTCTGGCATTATTAATTGATTGCAAGTGTCTGTGAATTATGAGGGGTGGGTTATGTATAAGAGGCAGCAGCAGAAGTGGTCTGTAAAATCAAAGACATTTGAGATCTGTGTGTGTGTGTGTGTGTGTGTGTGTGTGTGTGTGTGTGTGTGTGTGTGTGTGTGTGAGGGGGGGGGGGTTCAGGACAAAGCCAGGAGTAACAGCAGATGACACCAGGAAGAACTTTTAAAATATTACTTGAACTCACTTAAAACAAAAATCATAGGTCTATAATTATGATACTTGACACTGAATAAGAGGAATGAAATCTTAATGCCTAGCATTACTCATTGTCTATAAGAATCCATGATTTACGAGTGCAAGGACCAAAATAAAAAATACCTGTGTTAACATAATAACGTGCCACATTTGCACTTGTGGTAGATAAGGCTGCTGTAGAGAATTAGGCAAATTTGCTGACATGGTCTTTCCTCATTGAAGCTAACACCTATTAAATGCATTTTCCCCACATTATGGATGCAACCCCTTTTGGCTGCATTTCTTATCACTGGTAATAGGATTCTTTCTGAACTGGCAGCTATGCTTTTTTTTTCATGCAAGAACGTGTTAATACAATAAAAATTGACTTTGTGGCCTAGAACTGTTGATATTGAAAAATGAACTTAAGAATGGCTTGAGCAATGTTGTCATGCTGTATATGAAATTAAAAACAATATATGATAACAGAAATGTTTGGAAAGGGAATGGGTAATATGTATGTGTTATATTACTTGTGAAAGAAAGAAACGGTGTTTGCATACCAAGTGTAATTAATTTTGTTGAACAAAGGGTTGATGTGAAATATGGCAGCTGAAAACATATTTTTTTTTTTTTTGTGGGAGGGCAATCATGTAGTTCATGAATGTCTAAACAAAGGATGTGCACAATGTGGGGGAAGAGGGCATTCAGTTAAAAACTCCTGGGCAAAATGTAGTGAAACAAGTCATTCCTGGTTTGACTGTCCAATGTTATTAGAGCATAAAGTAGATTTACAAAAAGAAACAATAAATATTGTAGCTAGGACTGAAAACTGGGCAGGGATTTTGAATAAATAATGAGAAAGAGAGGAAGAGTTAATTTATAATAAAGAAGAAGGTAAAGAAGGGCTGCATAGGGAAGAAGGGATGTAGAAAATGATCTGGAGGAGCAGGAAGGGGAGCATGTACATGACACTGCTGCACATAATATATATGAAGTGTTAATAAGGATGTAAAGAAAGGATGGCATAGTATGGAGGAAGAACTGGTAAATTAACCGGGGATAGGCATTAGAAAAAAATGAAATTAGGATGCTCATAAATTACTGGAAAAGAGAAAGAAAGCAGTCAATGTCAACAGCATAATAAATGATGTTAGGATAATATTAATGTGTAAAAGCAGTCAATGTCAACAGCATAATAAATGATGTTAGAATAATATGCATGTAAGTGATGTAAAGAAGTAAATGCACATATTGCCAGGTTTGCGGGATGTGAGAGTGATATCACAGAATCAAAAAGGTCAAATGAAAGCATTGTGAAGGGAGGCATTATGGAATCCCAGTAAGTATACCTATTCATGAATTATAGTGTCATCGAAAGTAGGAAATTTTAAACTGTTAGATGTAACAGTAGTTATTCCATCTAGGGTAGCTATTGCTGACGTGAGAAGTAAAGGAAGTGTATGCAGGCTTACTCTGGCATATTCTTATGTGATGATGGGAAAAAGGATAGAGATGTTAAAAAAAAAAAAAAAAAAAAAAAATATATATATATATATATATATATATATGGCACTGAATATGGACATAATAGGAAATGTTAACTGTAATACAAGGAAATAATTAAGGAAATTATTTCTGAAGAAGTTCTGTGGATTAAATGAACGAAAGTGCTAAAACTATCTATGTGTCTGGTTGCTGTTTTGTTTTTTAAATTAGGAAAATAATTCAAGATATAAAAATATGCACAGATAAGATGAAACTGGTGAAGATAACATTATACAAAGAAAGACAGCCTGCTTATATAAGGGGAAGCAGTAGAATGGCAGCTAACTATGCATTATCATCAGCTATTTAATGTTTAAGTAGAAATATAGAAGGCTTCTATTATGTTAGAAAGGTAAGTAATGGAATTAAGAAAAATATAGATACATAATTTAAGAGTATTAGGGATTTTGGAGGACTGAGAAGAAGATAAGGGTACTGAAAAAAAAATATATGTGTGTGTGTGTGTGTGTGTGTGTGTATATATATATATATATATATATATATATATATATATATATATATATATATATGTACACATATATATGACAGAAACAATGAAATAATAAAGGATTTGATGTATAAGCAGAGGTGGGTGTTAAAAGGAAAAAAGGAAGAGGTCTCACATACGTACATACACACACACACACACACACACACACACACACACACACACACACACACACACACACACACACACACACACACACACACATCTACCTAGCTGACTGTAAAGTTGAAAATATGTAAAAGAAAGAAAGAATTGAAAGGTTGAGAAATGGAAAGGGAGAAGTCAGGGAGGCATTAGCAGCAGTGGGGAGGTAAACATGAAATGTATGAGGGAGAAAAAGCAAGGGAACAGGAGAATATAGCTGGTGGCAAAAATTACAGAAGCGGAAAATAAAGACTTGGAGAAGATGCAATAGATGTGAAGATATTACATTTATTTAGAGAAGGTAGATGTTCTTCGTGTTTCACTGTTGCAGTCATTACATTTGGGTAATCTGCTGGCAGGTTGCCCTCAGTTGACCTGATTAACAAAGTCTTGGGTCCTACGTCGTTTGCTGTCCCTTCTTCCATGACGTCAGGTCGTCAGGGGTATAAAACATGCAGCCGACACCATTACATCAGTCTTTCTTGCTGCGCGGTGTCCGAAGCAGAAGCAGTTCACAAGTGCCGATCGGCCGACTCCTGAAATTTTTGTTTTCAAGTTTCAGAACCGAAGTCTTCAACTGAAAGCTAAGTACCCTATTGGGGAAACTTTTTCTTGCTCCTTACCGATGTCAGTAAAAGTTAGTAATTGTATTACTTGTGGGAAGCAAATACCGCATAAGGATTTTCATTTGTACTGTATTCCTTGCCTAGGCCCTGATCATGACGTACCTTGCTGTCGGCTTTGTACTTTATTTAGTCAGCGCACTATCCATCGTCGGTACATTTTTGCTTCTAAATATTTCGGTTCTCGGTTTAATTATCCAGAAATTACGTCGGTTAGCCATCCAACTACCGGAATACCGAAAAAATGCAAAGAAAAAGACAGAGACAGGCTGTTGAGGTCCAAAACTGCTGACGACGCTTCTCCTAAGCCAGTTGCCAGTTCGCCGGTACTCAGTGAGGTGCTTTCGCAGCCCCTGATACCGGCTACTTCTAATTCGCAGGCCTCTACTGAGACCCATTCAGAGTCCGGTATGCCGCGAGATGCTTCACCTATGGAACCCATGGATGTCTCTACCTTGGATGGGTCCAGAGCCACTGTGCAGGCACCGGCTTCTGAGGGTGTATTCAGAGCTACAGACCTACATATTAAACCGACTCCACCTTCAATACTAAGGCCTAAATCTCAATCTATGTCTAAAAAAACGATGCCCAGGCCACATGTTCAGGCCCCTATGCCTAAAAAACAAATGATCAAAATGGCTGAAGATTTAATTACTCTAATCAGGGGTAGTCAACCCCCCCCCCTTCTAAGAGGCCTAGGGCTGAACTTGATTATGAATCTTCTGAACAGGACTCTGCTTCTTCTGACTCTTCTAATGAACTGGATTTGTCCATACTTATGAGGACTCCATTCCCTCTGCTTCTCCCCATGAGGATTTTTCTTTTGGGGAAACTTTACATAACTTAAGGGAGCATTTCCACTGGGAAAGTCAGGATTTTTCTAAATCCAAAAAGAGGCTTAGAAGATTTCCTTCTGCTTCCTCAGCATAGGCCTTTGGCTATACCTCCTGTACTAGACATTGTGATGATGTGTTTTCGGAATCCAGTATGTCCCCTGATTCCCTGCCTCCGGCCCCTAGTAAACCAGACAGATACCACAGTGTTCCTGAGTCCCCCAAATTCCTTTTCAAAATCCAGAAACCATTTCTCAGGGGCCCAAGGGCATTAAGGCTTCTACTGCAAAAATCCTGCCCCTTCTGATAGAGACTCCAGGGCGCTGGATAGATGGGGTAAAAAGGTTTATACTTCTGCAACCTTGGCAATCAGGGCTTTAAACTGTCAATTTCATGTGCTAAAATATCAACAGCATATCACGGGACTGCTTAAACAGAAAATTATGTTGATTTCTGACTGTGTGGAAAATAAGGATTTACAGGATTTATTGCATTCAGCTGAACAAGTTGGAAAACCTCCAAACACCAATAAACTCTTCTCTGTCTGTTCGCTGGGGTATCAGTGCCTGTTTCTCAGTCACTAAGTTGGAAAATATACTTTGCAATGTGGTTCTGATTCTTTGGAGGCCTCTTGCAGGGCTGCTGTTACTGGGTCTGTGCTTAGAAGGCATGCTTGGCTTAAGGAGCAATCTCTGCCTGATCATGTTAAAGCAAAACTGTTGGATGCTCCTTTGCAGCAGGACCGTCTGTTTGGCAATAAGGCTGAAGAAGTTCTAAAAAAGATGGAAGATAAAGCTAAATCTATGCAAACTGTGAAAGATTTCTTACAGGTACAACCTCCAAAATTTAGTAGGCACTGGCCTACTAAGAACTGGTCCTTTCCAGCTCCTTCCAGAGCCACTCAAGCCAAACCCAGATATTCCAAAAGCACCAGGTTTCAGTCCCAAGGGACTTTCAGAGCTAAGCAATGTGGTGCTTCCACTTCCAAATCTGGAAATAACAAGACGCCATCCTATGGTAAACAGTCTCAATGACTTTCCTTTAAAATTACCAAACACTTACCTCTTAGCCGCCCCTTTGGGGGGGAACTGGCTCTTCATGCAAAAAACTGGCAACTTATAACCCAGGACAAATGAGTTTTAAATATAGTGTCCCAGGGATACAGATTTCATTTCCACACATTGCCATCTCCAAAGGGGTGGCCAGACCTGCCCCCAAATCAGTGGGCAGAGGCTTAGAAACAAGTAATTTTCCTCCTAAACATGGGGGCTATTCAACTAGTACCAGAAGAGGAAAAGGGACACGGTTTCTATTCTAGACTTTTCCTGGTACCCAGAAGACAAATCATGGTGTCCAATTCTGGACTTGTCTACTCCAAACACCTTTCTGGACATTCCAAAATTCAAGATGCTGACTTTTCACAAGTTACTTCCTATGCTAGGCAAGGATGCCTGGTTGACAACTCTAGATTTAAAAGAGGCTTACCTGCATATCCCAATCAGGGAATCTTACAGAAGATACCTATGCTTCAAAGCAGGCTACTTGCATTATCAGTGCTCTGCACTGCCCTTTGGCTTGTCTACTGCGCCCAGGGTATTCACAAAGTGCCTAGCTCCAGTAATTGCATTTTTCAGGCAAAGAGATATTCAAATATATCCATACCTGGACGATTGTCTAATTCAGGCAGAAAACCAGGCCATTCTTCTAAAACATCTGGCGTTTGTAAAAAAGGTTGTAACTTGTTGTAAATGAAAAGAAATCACAACTGGCACCCTCTCAAAAATTTACATTCCTGGGTGCAAGCTTGAATACCACTGCCCAGATGGCTTTCCTTACGCCAGAAAAGCAAGTTCATTTGGTGACTTACTTCAAACAGGTGACCACAAAAACCCTGCTATCTGCAAGACAAATCCTGCAAGCCTTGGGGTTCATGGCCTCCTGCATTCTTCTAATTCCATATGCAAGACTGCATATGAGGAAACTTCAGTGGTACTTAAAAAGTTTATGGAGTCAGCATTGTCACAGCTTGGAAACAATGATTCCTATCGTACCTTGCCTGCACCTAGAGTTCCTATGGTGGGCAGAGGCCTGTCACCAAAACAAGGGAATGCCATTCACACCACCCCCTGCTGCCCAAACCCTAACTACAGAAGCATTAATATTATGCATGGGGGGCTCATCTGGCAGGGAAGTGCATTCAGGGCAAATGGAGCCCAAATCAAATGCATCTTCATATCAATCAAAAAGAAATGCTAGCTGTGCAGAATGCAATGACAGCCTTCAAGGACTACCTTCATCCAGGACAACTAATGGTAAAGACAGACAACACCACGGTTATGTGGTACATAAACAAGCAGGGGGGTACACATTCCTACCCACACTGTAGACTAGCCATGGCATTGTGGAACACAGTCTTGAGCTACCAAGTACAACTACAAGTTCAATTCCTGCCAGGAAAGCTGAATATTCTGGCAGACGAACTAAGCAGAAATCACATGGACCCACACAAATGGAAATTGGAACCACGGATTTTCAACATGTTGATACGCAAATGGGGGAGCCCAGACATAGATCTTTTTGCCTCACCCCAGAACTATGAGTTGGACAAAAGTTGCACAAGAATTCCTCACAAAAAAGCTTGGAAAGTGGATGCTCTGTCCTTCAGCTGGAAAAACATATCAGTGTATGCCTTTCCCCCTCTGCCTCTGCTCTCCAAAGTTCTACTAAAAGTCAAACAGGACAAACCAAAAATCATTTTGATTGCTCCAAACTGGCCTCGCCAACACTGGTACCCACTCCTGCGCAGTGTGTCACAAATCTCTCCATGGCACCTGCCTCAGACACCTTCCAAATCCTGCACCCTCAGCTCCAAACATTGAATCTTGCAGCTTGGCTAATCATTTAAATTCCCCCTTAGCATCCTGATGGATGTCATTTTGGAGGCAAGAAGACCTAGTACTAGAAAATCTTATGCTGACAAATGGAAAAGATTCTTTGTCTGGAATCAATCTCAAGGGATGAGCACAGCAGCGCCCAATTTACCTCAGATATTGCAATACTTAACTGAGATGCTTCACAAGGACCTGTCTTTTTCTTCCATAAAAATCCATGCCTCAGCCATTTCAGCTCATTACAACACAGAACCCCCCCCCCTTCTGTCATCCTCTGATAAAGCAGTATTTCAGAGGGGCCAAAAACCTGAGACCACCCAGGAGAGCTCCAATCCCTGCCTGGGACCTTAACTTTGTATTGGAGAAACTCTACCTCCTTTCGAGCCAGCTGCTACAGCAGCCTTAAAATTTCTTTCCTGGAAAACAGCCTTCTTTTTAGCAATCACTTCAGCTAGAAGGAAATCTGAATTACAGGCCCTTATGGCAGTGGAGCCTTTCATCATCTTTCATGCGGACAGGGTGTCACTCAGGACCAATCCATCCTTCACACCCAAGGTGGTATCCAGTGTTGCTCTTAATCAGTCAATTCATTTGACAACTTTCTTTCCCAATCCACAGAACAAGAGGGAGCAGATTCTGCATTCATTGGATGTATACAGACAGCTTAGATTTTACTTGGACAGGACTAAATCTCGAAGAAAATCTGAACAACTGCTGGTAACATTTGCTGCAGGGGCAGAGTGGAAGGCTATTTCAAAGCAAACCATTTCTAAATGGATAAGCCATTGTATTCGTTTCTGCTATAAGCACCATGGAAAACCTATCCCCCAGGGGATCAGATCTCATTCTACCTGGGCTGCATCTACTTCTACAGCCTTTCTCAGAGTTGTTCCTACCAGGGATATTCTAGAAGCTGCTACCTGGAGTTCAGTTCATACTTTCAACAAGCATTATCACTTACCAATTTTCTCTAAATCCAGAGCTGGTTTTGCCACTGCTGTTTTGCAGGGGCTTATAGTTGGTCCTAATACTGTATAAATCCATCCTCCCAACCATAGCTTTGGGAATCTACCCAAATGTAATGACTGCAACAGTGAAACACAAAGAACATAGTACAGTTGTGTACACTTATCATAAATGTAGATGTTCGAGTGTATTCACTGTTGCAGTCCTGGTTACCCTCCCTCCAGCCCCCTGTTTTTATCTTACTATCCCTCTACATTCTTTTACTATGCTTAAAAGCCTTTTTGGTGTATTTGCTTTTGTTTGGAGGTATATTTTTTGTGTTTTTAATAACTTATATATTTTACTCCCCATTTGGGGGGCACCTGACATCTGGGGTAAGAAAAACTGATGTAATGGTGTTGGCTGCTTGTTTTATACCCCTGACGACCTGACTTCATGGAAGAAGGAACAGCAACCGATGCAGGACCCAAGACTTTGTTAATCAGGCCAACTGAGAGCAACCTGCCAGCAGATTCAGATTACCCAAATGTAATGACTGCAACAGTGAATACACTTGAACATCTACATTTAGGGTAAGTGTATACAACTGTACTTTCTCAAGGCCCAGATGGCTTGGGAGTATGATTTTTACAAGAAATTTGGGCATGGGTATTAAGAAATGGAGACCTGTAATACTAGGAAATAAGGATTATAGCATTTTTTATAAAGATTATACAAGTGAGATTATCTAAGAAGATGGGATGAATATTACATAATGGAATGCATGAGACGAAGGGTAAACATGCTAAAGTTAGGCTGTTAATAAGAAAGGAAGAGGCGGTTTCCACATTGAGAAAATGAGGGATGGTAATGCAATGGTATGTAATGTATAGAAACCATTTGAAAAGGTAAAGCATGAAGAAATATGGGAGGTATTTAGAAGTTACAGTTTGATATAGTAATACAATATTTTAAATGCTATATGGACATACATGTAGTAAAGTCATACCCCTGGATTCACGAACCTTCCATGCAAGAATAAGCTATTCTTGCATGGAAGGGTTCATGTCCATGTAGAGCAGCAATGCACCTTGCATATGCATGAAGGCGCGCTGCTGAACTATCTACATGGACATGATCCATGTGTGAGCACAGGGGGCATGTCTGTGCAGTGCACAGACACTAAATATGCCCCCTGTGCTCAGAAAGTGATGTACGGCACTTCCTAAGCCATACTGACATAATATTAGAGCTTAGCTCTAACACCTACTTCTGGCCAAAATCCATCAGGCGTCTGCAAGAACACTGAGGATGAGGAGGTGTGTCAGACTTCAACATGACAATGAACTGAAGCATACATCCAAGGCTACCTAAGAATGGCTCCACCTGAACACAAACATGGTTATGGATTGGCCCAGCCAGAGCCTACACCTACACCAGGTAGAAAACCTCAGTGTGACCTGATGAGGGCTGTGCACATGAGCTGCCCTTGCAATCTGACAGAGTTGGGTGACCTTTGCATGGAAGAGTGGCCAAATAATGTCAAGTCAGGATGAGCCATGCTGATAGACACCTTCACAAGAAGATTGAATGCTGTAAGCCACTTACAAGATGCTTCAACAACTTATTGTAAGAGTGTACACATGTATACAATCAACATAATGATAATGTACATGTTGCAGTCATCATATTTTGCATGTAACACGTGTTTATCGATTGGATTGCACATGTCATATGTCACATGGAAGGTGGGTTACATATTTGAATGCATTATTGTGGTCTCATCTTGTACACTACAAGAACATGGCATGTTAACAGGGTTGTGTACACTTATCATATTCACTGTAAGCTTACAAGGCTGGTGATGTAACAGAAATTGTGTGATCATACATTTACTGCTTGTTTGGAGATCTGACACTCACATGTATGTCATTAATCAGTGATGCCACTCCTCAGATGACTCCACGTATGTAACAGAGAAACACAGGGGTTATGAGAAATAGAGCAAACATATGAGCCAGATCTCTACACATCCTGTGAGGATATGTACAGTTGTAAGGTATGTTCTGTAGTACTTGTCACTGTGCTATACAGATGAACAGCAATTATGTGTACATGGCTGCAGTCTGTGCTGGGGAATGGCCATCACATACTAACACTATTCACGTATCCCAGATCTCTATATTGTCAGTTGCATGTTGTAAAACTGACTGCAGTGCATGATGTAGAGTGCCATGTGTCATGCATGTCACCATGTGGGTAACGTGTGGTCTGTGTAACAGATCTGTGCCACCTCACCTGTGAGTGTGTGTGTGTGTGTGTGTGTGTGTGTTTATACCAGCCAACATAAAAGTGCAGGTATTAATGTACATATGTTGTCATCCTCTCACATGTGGGAATGAGGTTTGTGTGCCCCCCCCATTTTGGAAAACAATGTCATTATCTCTCCAGACTTTGACAGTGATGATAGGAATACTGAGGTAAAGGTGGGGTTGTCAGGGGTTGACTCTGTGCCATTAGTTGGCATCCCACTTTTGTGCACACCATTGCTGCACACAGTGACAATGTCCACACATACCCTCTCACCAGTGGCCACAGATGATGGATGGTTGGTAGGTGGTGGCATTGAACAGGCTAGTGTGGTAACTGTGGCAGGTGTGCGTGCAGGAGGAATGCTGCTCATCAGCCCACTGTTGTAAGTGCCACAGAAGGAGTCATCAGATACATGTTCCAGGCTGTCATGGATGCACAGGCACATAGGGAAGAAACAAATACTCAGACTGGTGGATACAGCTCACCCTGATGTACGTGGTGACATACATGACCTTGGGTCCACACGTCAGAATACTGAGGTCATTAATAGATGGTGAGGTGAGACCTTGGCAATCCCCGACTGTGGCATGTCTGTGCTAGAGTGTGTGGTGGGAGATGGGCATCAGGCACATGGATGTAGGTCATCACCAACAATAGCTGAGAGTGTATGGGTCTGTGCACCTTCCCACTCCCTTAGTGTCAGTGACACCAGCACTAGCGAAGGGGTGTTGCCATCCACATCACACCAGAGCTGACCATGGCCACATGGTCCTGCCCAGTCCTGTCAGAGGCACAGATCCAGTGTACAGAAAGGAGTACTGCATCTAGCCTTGGGCCTGGTGGTGCCAGTGATACTCCTGGCAGGACCAGTTCCCATGTCTGTGTCCAGAGACGGTGACCTGGACACACTGCCATGTACGGTCCACAGATGTCCAATGTACTCCTGTACTCCTGTGTAGGGCTGCCACATGGTGTGACCAGGGCAGCCAAGAGAAAATCCGGGCCCCGGTACAAAGAAGGTGTGTGGGCCCTTATACAAAATTCTACACACACATCTAAGTGTGTATATTATTATTTATTTCTAACAATCATAGATTACATTGATACATTTAGATAAGTATGTGCAGGTATAAATGTAATAATAAAGTAATATATTTATAATAGTAAAAGACGTTTATAATACCATTTGTTGTCTGCCAAACAAAGGTGCTTTCCTGGCCTTTTTCCTAGCAAAACTCTGTATTACATTATCAAAATTAATCTGTTTTGCTAGATCAGACTCAATACTAACTTGCCGAATCTACTAGTTGCACTTGTGACATAGTGGATCTTAGAAAATTTTTTACCAGCTTTAGCTTGCTGAATGAGTGCTCTACAGAGGCGACATTGGCAGGAATTGTCAACAGAATACGCAGACCGATGCATATATTTGGAAAGAGTCCTTTCACTTTGTACTTTTTCAAGCAATTCAGCAGCTCCACTGGGCTCAGCTGGTTCTCTCCAAAATTTGATCGATGAATAGCTGGCAGATGACTCCTCTCCATTACAAGATCTCAGTAGGATGTTGATTTGCCCGTGATTTTGATTTTTCTTTCAGCTCATCTACAGGAATTGTTAGGTATTTCCAGAGGAAGCTGAACTTCTCAGAAATGTTCACTGCAGCAGTGAAATGAACTGTGAGTCCACCAATAACATTATCCAACATTACATAGAAAACAGACTTTCTGAAATACGCTTCTTCAGGGGAGTCATCCGTTTCATGTTATTGTGACAATTTGACATCTTCACCATGGAACCTCCTTTTGCGTTTTGCATCACCACGACAGATAGTTTAATTTCTATGTGTAAATTGGAAGCAACTTACTTAGCTTCACTCCACATATGTTTCCAGCTGTTGCGAAGATCTGGCAGTTCTGAAATCAAGGTTTTTATGTTGGACACTTCAACATCCAGTGTTGCATTTCTGGATTGGATAACTTTGTTACAGATATCGACTGGAACTAATATTTTGTACCTTATAACAGACATTATTACACAAATGAATGATGTCACATAAGACAAAGCTCCATTAATCTCTGCTCTTGTTTTGGCAGTCAGGTTCAGCTTCAGGAGGTTTTCTAGTGCTGATTTGCTGCCAGGCAGATGGGCTGCAAAGGCTTCACACTTTCAACACAGTCTGACCACCGTGTGCTAGATATGCCATGAAAAGAACAGCCAGTATGATTCTGCAAATTTTTCCATCGATGTGGACTAGAGCTAAACAAGTTATAAACAGTTTGTATAGTTCCAAAGTATGTTATGGTTTCAGGAATACATTCTGCAGCATCATTTCCACACAAATTGAGTGTGTGGCATCCACATGGAGAAAATATAGCAGTTGGATATTGCTCAAGTATTCATGGTTGTGCAACTTTATATTTTCCTGACATGTTGGCTGCGTTGTCATAACCCTGTGCTCGGCAATCAGAGAGTGGAGTATCATGTTCGTTCAATGTATCTACAATCATCTGTGCTGTGTCAGATCCGGTTTTGTCACTAAGTCAACAAATTTCAAAAATCTTTCTACACTTTCAAACTGGGATTCATTTTGAATTACATAACGTAACAGGAATTTTGTCTGCTCAACATGAGATGCATCTGGTGTGGAAGCAACTATCACTGCAAAGTACTTTGCAGTCTTTCTATCCTGCAAAATGTGTTGTTTCACAAGTTCAGAACATTCAGCAATTAACTCATTTTGAGAATCAGCAGAGAGATTATGCACTTGAAGTTATTCCCCTTTCCTTGTGACTCTTTAACTTGCAACACATGTTCTTTTAGAATTGGATCACAATGAGACAACTCTATTAGCCCCCCAAAATTTCCATTGTCCTTGTCACCAATGCGCTGTGAACTACCATGCAAAGCAAGCCCACCTTCTCCAAGGAATAGTATAACATCAATGATTCATTTCATAATGTTGTACCACTTGACAGATTCTGTTGCAATTGATACCTCTAAGAGACTTTCAGTGCACTTATCAGAAGACAGGCATCTTTCTAATTCTTGCCAAGCCAGATAGCATTGCCTATGACTATTGCTTCTTTCATGTTCTGGGATGCGACTACATAATTTTCGCCACTTTCCAGTAGCTGACCATCCTTCTGATGCTGCAAGCATAGACTTGGATGTGGAGCTAATGTTGCAACACAGATTGTTCCAAAATAATCAGCAGGGAAAAAATATAATGCTTGTTTAACATCACTCCAGACAAGCCAATCTTGGACATGTTTCTCACCATTCAAATTTCGAAATGTTAGTACGCTTTCTGGAAAAACTTGGTTATTCATATCTTTGGGAAATGTTTTAAGATTGCCAATATGACCTTTCATAACACAGTTTTCTATATCCAGCTGAGAAGGAACCTCTGTTACAAGAAGTCCAATGTCAATTCCAATGTTACTGTTTACTTCACCATGGCCAGATTCTGTAGACATTGACGTACTCGTTGCCTCACTTCTCTTTTCATCACTAACATTCACTTGTTCCTTCAAATCTCCTTTTCTGTCATATCCTCCATCCTCCAAATCCACATTCGCTTCAACCACCTTTTGTGCAAGAATCACATTAGGATTTACTTGATCTGATGTTTTTTGAAAATCCAAACTGGCTTCATGAGATTCTGTCCTTTGTTTCAGTTCTACATTTGGCTCACCTTGTTCTAAATCTAAAGTTTCATTTTTCTCAGTTTCTCTTGTTTTGCATTAAACTTGAAAGAGTGGTTGCAGTCCTTTTTTATTAATCTCATCATTTTTTGTTTTTCTTTACGTTTTTGAGCTCCAGATTTCTGATATGACATGTTTAAGGCCGGTACCTGAAATGAAATATAGAACATAGAAATTTGCTGTATTGCTATCGAGAATTTTGTTAGTGGCTCTAAAGTTACGACAGTATTTATTGCTATTGATTTCCGCTAACAGTCAAGCCATTTATAGTCTCGAATCTCTCGGTAATGTAGACAAAAAGGCACGCAATGTTAGGGGTCCTTTATGCTACAATTACAGCATTTACAGGGAAATTT
The DNA here is from genome assembly GCF_019279795.1 of Protopterus annectens. Lineage (NCBI taxonomy): Eukaryota > Metazoa > Chordata > Ceratodontiformes > Protopteridae > Protopterus > Protopterus annectens. The sequence goes on along the minus strand of NC_056741.1, from coordinate 1,181,251,815 downwards.
ACCTGTGGAATTATTTCTTCCTTCACTTTTCTGTAAAGTCTTCTTTGCAGTCCATGATGAATCAGCATTGCTCATGTCCCATTTTCTTCTTCCTCCCAGGATTTGGCAGGAAAGCAAGGAGCAGTAAGTGTGATGTTTGAAGCTAGGAATGAACACTTGAGAACAATTGTCGATAGTCACTTTCACAAGTTTTTGTTTGTTGAATCTTGAATGCACCGTATTATATCACTCAAAAGTATTTTATCATTGTCACGGCCTTCTATTGATTTGCACTCACTCAACGCTTCACGATCTTGTATGCAAAAGTTCTCATTCTTTGTCTTAGTTTGTAAGGATGTCTCCTTCTCGAGAGAACAGCACGTTTTGGTTTTCGTGATGTTTCTTGGGCTTCATTGGGCCCCCTTGAGCTTCATAGGCCCTGGAGCGATGTACCATCTGCACCCCCATCTCCTCGGGCCTGGGTGTGACTCTGTGTATACATACACACACATATCTGTATCACAGGCAGGTCACCTCCAGACACACACAGCACCTCTGCACAGCCCATCTATTGGAGACCTCTCAAAACACACACACACATGATGTCAACTGCATGGCTCAACTTAGGCTTCTGGCAAACCCACACAACACCCTGAGCACATAATGGTGCCTGTGCCACATCGCTGTCATCCATAACATCGATGCAGGGAGATGCTAATATGGGTCTGCTTCACAGGGTGAATATAGTACAGTGTAGGTATATAATCCCATGTAAGGTGCTGTCTGCTTGCATTTCTTATGGATACACATACAGGTGTATGTACCTTATTAGCCTGGATGCATGATTGCAGTTAGTACTACTGACTGAATGTAGTCTGACATGATGTATTCTGTTTGTGTCCCAGATATCTGTGTGTCTGCAGGCTGTGGCCCTGTAGACATTCCCATGAGGGAGTATGTCAGACTGGGAATACACTGACCGTGTCATAGGCAATGTACAGCTTCATATGTACATGTGCCAGGTGTGTATGCACGCCACAGTGCATGACGGACACTGTTGGCAGACAGTGTCACCATGTATACATACCTCTTGTCACAGAGAGGTAGCCCTCAAACATGTCAGCTGAGTGTTGTGTACTATCCCAGACTCATACATACAGAACAGGTTATTGTAGTACTGTCAGCAGGTCCCTCAAACAGCCATTACATTAAATGCAACAGATTCACCTGTCAACATCTGTTTGCCCAGCCATATCTTTAACATACACTAAACCCTGGTGCAGTTGATGAGAGCATGAATGATACTGTGTATGACTGGTCTGAGGTAAGTATCCCTGAGTCCACCAGGTGGAACAGTGAGATAAAATGGTATACTCTTGGCATACACACACAGTAAGGACTGACACATGGGATGTGCACACAGTATCATCAACACAGTTGACAATACACAGATTAGTAAATCTACATGTCCACCATTATGTACTGTACTACTACATACACATTACATGCCTCACATAGATTGTAAGCATGGGACATAACACACTACCTCTTACAACATGTAATGTCCTGAATGCCTAAATGGATGGTGAGATGACCCCCACACATGGGATGTAAAGTTATGTATTGTTCCTACAGGCCTGGACAAGTGATAGTGTAGCAGATGTTGTATCATCATGATGTTTCAGGCAGGTATGATGCATGATGCTGACGTGTGTCACTACCCTCACTGTGGACAATTAGACAACAATATCACATACATGGGCATTAAGGGACACAGACCACATGTAGTTTGCCTAAGTAATAGAATAACATGAAAGGTTTACACTTGTTTCCTGTCTTTCCTTTAACTAGTGTAGTCCACATACAGCTTTGCTGTAACCGGGCCTGTTTGTAAGCCTCTGAGCGGTGCCAACAGGTCTGCTCTTCAATTGCTCCCTTACATCTGCTAGTTCTCTCCCCTCCTGTACTTTCACTAGTTTATTACTCTAGCACTTTACCAGATGTCGTGTAGCAATTATTGTAGCACACATAAGTGCTACTAGCACTAAGCATTCTACAAGGAAATAGATCAAGTACTTATTTTTAATGCACACCCCTCCAGACATGTGTAAAGATCATTTCCCTGTGCTATCTCCTATTAACCTGGTGAACTTGGGCATCCTGAGGCAATGTAGCAACTGCCTCATGTACACTAACAACCCTCTCCTCTTACCTCCTAACAGTCAGACTTGTGAAAGATACACTCATATATGCAAATTTGAAGCCACACACTGTCCAGCCAAGACCAGAATAGCTGGTCAAGAGGAGAAGGTCAACACATGCACCACACCACATGGAACACATAGCCCTCCAAAACACAAACCAGCACTTCCCGCACATAACAGCACACACCCACCTTCTCAGAGGTTCTCACTACAAATCTACCCAAACAGCAGAGGCCTCCAAGGGAAAATGCGGTCGACCACCACAACACAACACCAACCACGATGCACATAACTCCACTAAACAGTGTGCCACTCAACCAAAGCCCCTATGGCAAAACAACATGCACAACACAGTAGTCATAGGTAACTTGATAGTGAGCCACACTGATGTCCCACTCACTAGGTTGAATAAGGGGAAAGTAGCAGTCAGCTGCCTGTCAGGTGCCAGGATCCACCACATAAGACACGCACTCAGGTCCCTCAACAACAGGTTCAAATATGACTCTATCATTATAGATGTGGGTGTGAATGACCTGAGATGTCCCTCCCTGGACTACAGGAAGTGAGACATGTAGGTGCTTCTGGATTATGTAGCCCAGCCGGATATGACCCCAGCCCTGAGCAGCATCCTACCATCACCCAGAATGATACCACAATACAGGCAGAAGATGATTGATTTCTACAGTTGGCCATATTTCTGGTGTCATTCCAAGGGGGTCCAGTGTCCATCTGACTGGGATGACATGATTGACAGACATTGATGCTTTGCCAGAGATAGCCTGCATCTGTCACCCCTGGCCATCTGGATACTGGCCAAGGCTCCTCCCAGCCCTATAGTGCCCTGTTTAGGCTGTGTACCAAACACCAAATTACCACCATAACAGCTACAAACAACTGCAATCTGAGGGTCATGCTGCTCAATGCTACAAGTGTAACTGTCAAAATGCAGTCACTTGAAGCACTCCTTAAAATGGCAAACATTGACATTAGTGCTGTAACAGAGACCTGGTTCAAAGCAGTGGAAAGCACCCCTGCACTACCAGGCTATACCTCATTCCACACAATTTGTCCCCAGAACTTGGACTGAAGCTCCCAAGGCAGTGGCGTGTCCATACTCATAAAGGATGCGAACAACCCCACACTGGTAGCCCAACATAATTCAGCAGTGATACTGCAGGTGCAGCTAACATTGGGTAATACATCAATTCAGGTCATAGCCTGCTATAAGTCCAAGACGATGTCCCAAGACTCATACTCCTTGTTCCTAAGCACCCAGGAGGATGTCCTTCAAGGATGCATCTGCAGTCATAACATATGGGTTGTCCTGCCTCAGGCAGCCCTTCGGTCGGCCGGATTCCAAAGTCTGGGTCCGGCGTCGGCTGAGGTCGCTTTTTCCCTGACGTCAGAGCGCCAGGGGTACAAAAGCGTCAGCTGACGCCATCTTCCTCAGTCTTTCTTGCCGCGTGGTGCCCGAAGCAGAAGCAGTTCGCAAGTGCCGGTCGGCCAGCTCCTGTAATTCAGCTACCGAAGACTTCAAAAAGCTAAGTACCCCGTTGGGGACTCTTTCTTGCCTCAGCCGATGTCAGATAAAGTAAATAATTGCTTAACTTGTGGGAAACAAATACCTCATAAGGATTTCCACTCTTACTGCCTCCCCTGCCTAGGCCCAGACCACGACGTCTCGGCCTGTTCAGCCTGTGCTTCCTTCAACCGACGAACTCTTAGACGTCGGTTGGAGTTTGCAGAGGAATTCTTTGGGGCTAGTTTTGCTTACAAGATGTCGTAGGAGACTCCGACTGCACATTTAATTAAGAAATGGAAGGACAAGGACTGACACACGCGGGCCGCGGTTTTGGCTGAAACCACGGCCAGGCCTACCGCGAGTGTCTCGGTCTCGGCTGAAACCGAGTCCTTGGTACTTCCGATTACCGAAACCGCTCAACCGGCTACCTCGGCCCCGGAGGTCCCGGCTAAGTCGGTTGTTGAATTACCATCAGAAACCGGTGTCATGGAACTTTCCGACACCATTCCTTTAGACAAATCTACTCCTGCATGTGGTGCAGCCAGGCCTCCTGCATCCATGTCCATTAAGGCATTCTCTAGGGCTAAAGCTGCTAAACTCTCAAAAGCTTTGCCTCCCAAGGTTATCCCTCAGGGACCCTCTACTGGTTCACAGATTCTAAGCTTAGCAGAGGATCTGATTTGCTTAATTAGGGGCTCTCAACCTCATCCGGACAGGGGCTCTCAACCACCTCCAGACAAAAGGCCCAGGGTTGAGCCCTCTGATCCCCACTCCTCAGATGAGGCCTCTGATGGCTCCACTCTCTCGGACCACCAGGAGGAGGCTTTTTCGGCCTACGAGGATTCTTATGCTGAAGAATCTATCCCCTCGGCCTCCCCTCCTGAAGAGTTTTCCTTTGGGGAGACACTACACTCTATGAGAGAGCATTTTAAATGGCAAGGCCAGGAATTCTCTGACTCCAGGAAAAGATTAAGAACTTTTCTGCATATACCTCAGCATAGACCTTTGGCTATTCCTCCTGTTTTGAATGTCATTGATGATGTATACTCTGAGACCAGCATAACCCCTGACACTCTCCCTCCGGCCCCTGTCAAACCCGATAGGTACTACAGGGTCCCGGACTCACATCTTTTTCTTTACAAGGCCCACTCTGCTGATCCAGAAACAATTTCCCAGGGCCCTAAAGGGGTTGCAGTTGCCACATCTAAAAATCCACTACCCTCTGAAAGGGAGTCCAGGGCTTTAGAGAGATGGGGTAAAAAGGTGTATACTTCTGCTACTCTTTCTATGAGAGCATTAAATTGTCAATTTCATATGATACAGTACCAAGAGTATTTGTTAGATGAATTGCATAAGAAACTGTCCTCTCCTGAACCCCTAGACCGTAAATCACTTCAGGATCTGGTACATAATTCCCAACAGGTTAGCAACCATTTCTTGCAGTGTGGTTATGATGCATTGGAAGCTTCATGTAGGTCAGCTATGACAGGTGCAGTCATACGTAGACATGCTTTTCTGAAGGAACAATCTCTGCCAGACCATGTTAAAGCTAAACTTCTGGATGCTCCACTGGAAAAGCAAAAGTTATTTGGCTCCACTGCACAGGAGGTCTTAAAGAAATTTGAGGAAAAGGCAAAATCTGTACAAACAGTCAAAGATTTCTTACAAGTACAACCGCCAAGATTCAGCCGAAATTGGCCTACCAAGAATTGGTCCTTTCCGGACACAGAAAGATTTCAGAGAAGCAAGAACAGGCGTGCCAGAGGTAGAGGGCAAGCTAGAGGCTCCTACAGAGGACGTCAATGGCAGCCTCACAACCAGAGAGGTAGTGCAGGACCTACAACAGCTGCACAAGGACAGACTCAATGACTTTGCTTTGACTCCGCCAACCAGGGCTCAATTAGAAGCACCTTTGGGTGGAAAGCTTTCTTTATTCTCAGAAAATTGGCACAGTATTACAACAGACAAATGGACACTGCAAATAATAGACAAAGGATACAGGTTCCATTTTCACACATTGCCAAAAAGAAAAGGCATGCCAGACCTGCCACCAAATCAAAGGGCAGAGGCTTTGAAACAAATCTCCAACTTAATGCAAATGAAAGCTATAGAAAAGGTTCCTCTTTCAGAACAAGGCCAAGGATTTTATTCCAGACTATTCCTTGTTCCAAGAAAAGAAAATCAATGGAGGCCTATTCTCGACTTGTCCGCACTGAATACTTATCTCATTGTGCCAAAATTCAAAATGCTGACTCTACAGCAACTCCTTCCCATGCTGGGGCAAGGGGTCTTGGCTGGTGACTCTAGACCTCAAGGAGGCATACCTGCATGTCCCTGTCAGACATAGTTGCAGAAGACACCTCAGATTTCTTGCAGGTTCAGAGCATTATCAATTCTCAGCATTGCCCTTTGGCTTAACTACTGTGCCCAGAGTATTCACGAAATGCCTGGCATCAGTAATTGCACATTGCAGACTTCAGGGGATTCAGATCTACCCATATCTGGACGACTGCCTTATACAAGCGGACAGCCAACAAACTTTGGTCAAGGACTTGAATTATGCCATTCGATTACTGCAGGCCTTGGGATATACAGTCAACATTCACAAATCAAGACTTGTTCCATCCCAAAGGATAACTTTTTTGGGTGCAGATCTAGACACAACCACCCAAATGGCTTTCCTCACAGAAGAAAAACAAAGACAACTTCCGGATTACTTCAAGAATCTGACAAGACAGACTCAGCTGACTGCAAGAAAAATCCTGCAGGCCCTGGATTACATGGCATCTTGCATTCTTCTGATTCCACAAGCAAGGCTGCATATGAGGAAACTACAATGGTACCTAAGGAGTTTATGGACCCAGCACAGTCACAGCTTAGAGACTGTGAGCCCACTCATTCCATGCCTCCAAAAAGAATTTCTGTGGTGGGCCCAAGCAAGCCAGTCAAACAGGGGCCTGTCCTTCAGCAAACCAATAGCCAGCCAAACCATTACAACCGACGCTTCAGACCACGGTTGGGGAGCACACATGGAGGGCAGATGTATTCAAGGACTATGGTCACAAAAGGAGCTACACATGCACATAAACCAAAAGGAAATGCTGGCAGTGATACATGCAATCGAGGCCTTCAAACTCCTTCTACATCAAAGCCACCTGCTAATACGGACAGACAACAACACAGTTATGTGGTACATAAACAAGCAAGGAGGTACCCATTCCTACCCTCTTTGCAGGCTGGCAATGAATCTATGGGAACATTCCTTGAAACTCAATATAGAGCTGCAATCCCAGTTCGTGCCAGGAAAAGACAATATACTGGCAGACAGTTTAAGCAGAAACATCATGGATGCACACGAATGGATGCTGCATCCAGACATTTTTTGACAGATAACACAATCATGGGGAAGACCGGACATAGATCTCTTTGCTTCACCCCTCAATCATCAACTGAAGAAATTTTGTTCAAGGACATACCACCCACAAGCATGGAAAGTGGACGCCCTCTCTTTCAGCTGGAGAACTCTAACAGTGTATGCATTTCCACCGCTTCCATTAATGACCAAGGTCTTACTGAAGATCAGGACAGAGCAGCCAAAAGTGATCCTGATAGCTCCGGACTGGCCAAGACAGCACTGGTACCCACTGTTAAAGAGCATGTCACGTACGAAGCCATGGCCTCTTCCTCAATGGTCACTGCTCCTGACACAGCACAACTACACAACTCTACATTACAGCCTGAAAACCTTGCAACTAACAGCCTGTAAAATACCTTGACTCCTCCTCAGGATAACTTATCCAAGAGAGTACAGGATATCATCATGGAAGCTCGCTGGCCTTCTACAAGAAAGGCATATTCAGCAAAATGGGAAAGATTCCACACTTGGAGCACCACAAAGGGCCTGGATGCGTCAGTGATTAACATGGCACATATCCACAATGGCCTGTCTTACTCTTCCATTAAAATTCATGCCTCAGCAATTTCAGCAGAGTACAGCACTGATCCACCTGTCTTTTCTCACCCTCTCCTAAGACAGTTTCTAAGAGGAATTAAAAACATCAATCCTCCAAGGAAACCTCCAGTGCCTACTTGGGACCTTAACTTCGTGTTGGAAAAACTAACTCTGCCTCCCTTTGAGCCAGCAGCATCTGCAGAACTACAGTTCCTGTCTTGGAAGACTGCCTTCCTCCTGGCCATAACCTCAGCAAGAAGAGTATCTGAGTTACAGGCACTCATGGCAGCACAGCCATTTCTTATTTTTCATCAAGACAGAGTCTCATTGAGAACCAATCCTTCATTTATGCCTAAGGTGGTATCCAGGGTCTCATTAAACCAAGCTATTCACCTGCCTGCCTTTTTTCCAAATCCACAAAACAAAGGGGAGAAACTTCTGCACACCCTGGACATACACAGGCAGTTGCGCTACTACTTGGACAGAACTAAAAGCTACAGAAAAACTGACCAGTTGTTGGTAGCATATGCTGCTGGTGCACAAGGAAAAGCAATTTCCAAACAGACAATTTCAAAATAGATAGGAAATTGCATTCGTTTTTGTTATTCCTTTCATGGAAAGGCTGTGCCAGCTGACATTAGACCTCATTCTACCAGAGCCGCAGCCACCTCCACAGCTTTCTTAAGAGGGGTGGCTACCAAGGACATTTTAGAAGCTGCTACATGGAGCTCCGTGCATACATTTTCCAAGCATTACAATTTACCTTTATATTCCAGATCCAGAGCAGGCTTTGCTACAGCAGTCCTGCAGGGCATTTTAGCTACACCATCCTTTACATAGATCCTCCACCCCCACATTGGCTATGGTATTCTACCCATATGTTATGATTGCAGATGCATCCTTGAAGGACATAGTACAGTTTTGTACCTACCATAAATGTAGATGTCCGATAGGTATGCATCTGCAGTCAGGTTTACCCTCCCTCCTTCCCCTCTTTGGTATTTATTGGGTACTTTTCCCTATCATAGCTAGCTGGGGTTATCTATTATGGTGTATTTGTTTATAAATATATATAGATGTATGTATATATATATATATATATATATATATATATATATATATATATATATATATGCATATATTTATATTTATGTGCATGTTTGGAATTTTTTGCATTTCTCCAAATTTAGCCTTCCTTTGAGGGCACCTGGCATCTGGGGAAAGAAACACTGAGGAAGATGGCGTCGGCTGACGCTTTTGTACCCCTGGCGCTGTGACGTCAGGGAAAAAACGACCTCAGCCGATGCCAGACCCAGACTTTGGAATCCGGCCGACCGAAGGGCTGCCTGAGGCAGGACAACCCATATGTTATGATTGCAGATGCATACCTATCAGACATCTACATTTATGGTAGGTACAAAACTGTACTATATTAGAGTCCAACCTAACACTCTCATACTGGATGACTACAACTACCCTTCCATTAACTGGGAAAAGTACTCATGTACCAATACACTTGACCACAATGTTTCCTGGAATTCATTAATTACAATGCCCTGGACCAATTCATTCGTACCCCAACTACAGGTGGCAACATCCTTGACCTGGTCATTACTAACATGGTCAGCTGTTGCTCTACACTAATAGTCAAATCCTCCCTGGTGAGATCCAACCACAAGCTAATCATCTTGGGAATCCTCATCCCCCCCCCCCCGCAAAGGTAACCACCATGACAAACTTCTCCAAAGCTAACCTTGGGCTCTTTAAAACAGAGGTAGCGAAGTTCCTGGCACCCATGCAAATGGAGAATGGTTGCATGACCACCAGATCATACACCAATCCACTGTATGAACACATGCACATATGCATGATCTCGCCATACCCAATAGAAACAAGACGCTGTCCTCCAAAACAGGAAGCCAATCTGGTGGTCCCCTGCCATACACAAACTCGACAACAGAACAAATAAACTGATGCATAATAAGATGAAGTCCCAAGACTGGAACAACACCCTTATTGGCCTCAACAGTAGGTTGGGATCACTCATCAAATCCCCTAAAGCTAGCTATGACAACAGAATTGCAGCAGATAGTAAAGACAAACACAAGGCCTTCAATAGTTATGTAAATAATTTCCAGGCCAATACCCAGATGTGCTCTGAGCTACTGCACAATGGTACCTCCTATACTGAGCCAGCGGATACTGCCAATATACTGTCCGACATATTCAGTGAAACCTTTCCACCTAGTCCCCCCCAAGGAACAATCACAATACCAGTAGATTGCCCGACATCCAGTAATACTGCTGCACAGGTTAAAATAGTGCCGTCCAAGGCCAGGAATACATCTGTTATGGGACCTGACAATATGCCTGGCTGTGTTCTACATGAACTACAGAGTGACCTGGCACCGCACCTCTGTCCCCTTTTCAATCACAGCATCACCTCAGGCTTTGTCCCTAACAAATGGCTCACTGCTACAATCATCCCTCTCCACAAAGGAGGAGTGACTACATACCCTGGGAACTATCACTCCATTAACCCAATGAGTCTGATATGCAAAACTATGGAACACATCATCATGGACCTAATAAACAAGGATATAAGGAATCTCCAAACTGTGGATCCCACACAGTTTGGTCTTGTGGAGGGTAGATCATGCCTGCTCAACCTCGTCAACTTCTTTGAGTCAGTCACCATAGCTGTGGATGATGTCAAGGTGGTCATACAGCCTACTTTGAGCTGGCCAAGGCCTTTGGTTACCATTCCCCACTCTGGAATCATAGAAAACACACTAAGGTTGGCATCAACCCCTGTATCACTAGGTGGGTTGCAAACTGGCTCACAGAACCCACGGTGTGAAAGTAGCTGACTCCAAGTCAGACTGCTGACCAGTCATGAGTGGGGTCCCACAGTGTTCAGTCCTGAGTCCTTTCCTGTTTGGTATCTATGTCTTTGAAGTCCAGGCCATCACAAAGATACTCTGGTTGACAAAGTTCGCAGACAATTGCATGTTGTGAGCTATTGTTAACTACCAACATAATGTTGATATCCAGTAGAAAGGCCTCATTGAGACCAATGTATGCTGTCAGAAGCATGGCCTGAAGCTCAGTGGCCAAATATGCATCAGCATCCCCTTTGGGAAAAACCCAGTTCCCATAAATTACCACACCAATGGTGGTCCACTGAACATAGAAGGCATTATAAGAGATCTGTGAACACAGGTTGACAGCAACCTTTCTTTTGACCACCACATTGCCACTGTGGGCTGACAATCCTTCTATGTGGCACATCTGGTTGCTAATGGTTTTGCATCCAGGAAGTAGGGGGTCATTGTCTCCCTCTACTCTCCCCTCATTAGGCCAATCATTGAGTACAATGCCCCATTTGGTCTGTACCTCACTGGACACCTGCAACAACTGAAGGGACTGCAAATGTACCTCACAAAGATGATCCTAGGCCTTAAACAGTTGTCCTATATGGACAGACTCAAAACACTCCCAACTATTCTCTGTCTCATATCACCTACTTAGAAGTAATCTCTGCTTGACTTACAAAGCCATGTCTGACCCAGCTGTGTTAGAAATGCTACATCCAAAGATATCCCAATCTCCCTGCACGACATGCTTCAGAGACCTCAACCTCATTACCACAATCAACAAAACATGCCAGAGGGAGGGGTGCATAACTCAGAGAATGCCCATGTTTGGACTAGATGTCACATTCATGTGAAACAGAGCACCTCACTGGCCCTCTTCAAGAGAAATGTTGATAAATCGATGGTAAATAGAGAATTCACCCTGTGGATCACTGCAGTGGCTCTACTGCATAGACGCTCTGGGAGATAATTTCAGGTGGCAAAATGCCAGGGTAATCCTCTGGTTAGGCTTGTAAAGGCTCCAGGGCCATTAAACTAGTACACACCTATGAAGCTAAATATCTGGATATTCCATAGACATCTGTACAGAGGACTGGAATGTCCTGCACAATGGTTTAACATGTTGCATATGAGGCAGATGCCATTACCATTCTATATCTGGTAATTCCATCAGGAGATGGTAAACAGGCATGGATGGCATACCAATCAAAATGCAATCACCAAACAGGATATGATTTTGGCCCAAAGAGACACATACACACCACTATTGAGAATAGAACCCCTACCTATTTAGGTTATGTCTACTATAGTGTTATGCAGTTATCAGATGTGCCACAGAGCTTACATGAGTTCCCCTTGTCGAAAGGTAGTTCTAAGGTGACTGACATCAGCAGGCCTAGTAAAGTAGGGTGATGGGATATTTACAGGGTGGTACACAAATCAAAATGGTATAACCCAGACAGTACATGATTCTCACACTCACTTGCTAGCACTGAGATGAGAACTCCTGCCTAGCTAGTTATTTATACTACAGTGTTACGCAGTTGTCAGACATGCCACAGAGCTTACATGAGTTGTCTTACTCCCAAGTAACTTCTAAGGTGAATGACATCAGCAGGCCTAGTAAAGTAGAGTGATGGGACTATTACAGGATGGTATACAAATCAAAATGGTATAACCCAGACAGTACATGATTCTCATACTCACATACAGTGGATAGTACTGAGCTTAGAACTCCTGTCTATCTAGTTATTTCTACTGCAGTGTTACACATTTATCAGATGCACCACAGAGCTTATATCAGTGCTCCTCACCCCAAGTAACTTCTAAGGTGAATTACATCAGCAGACTTAGTAAAGTAGGGTGATGGGACAACTACAGGGTGGTACACAAATTAAAATGGTATAACCCAGACAGTACATGATTCTCACACTCACACACACATACAGTTGCCAGTACTGAGATTAGAACTCCTGCTTATCTAGTGATTTTACTACAGTGTTATGCAGTTATCAGACATCCACAGAGCTTACATGAGTTATTTTAGTCCCAGGTAACTTCTAAGGTGAATGACAGCAGGCCTAGTAAAGTAGGGTGATGGGGAAATTACAGGTTGGTATACAAATCAAAATGGTATAACTCAGACAGTACATGATTTTCACACTCACATGCACACACACAGTTGCCAGTACTGAGATTAGAACTCCTGCCTATTTAGTTATTTCTACTACAGTGTTGCACAGTTATCAGACGTGACACAGAGCCCTGTATGAGTTTTCCTAGTCCCAAGTAACTTCTAAGGTGAATGACATCAGCAGGCCTAGTAAAGTAGGGTGATTGGACAATTACAGGGTGGTACACAAATCAAAATGATGTAACCCAGACAGTGCATGATTCTCACACTTGCACATGCACACACTCACATGCCAATATTGAGGTTAGAACTCCTACCTATCTAGTTATTTGTATTATAGTGTTATACAGTTTGATGTGCCACAGAGCTTACTGAATTAGCAACTGGCCAAAGTTGCTGCTAACTGCACAGCTGAGGTAAACTATTTCAGGTGGCAGGAAATCTGCCTTCAGGTGGCAGGAAGTTTACCTTCAGTTTTTCCCTAGTTCTTGCTAGTTCTTTCCCTCTTGCACTTCATATAGCATACTAGCTTTGGACTTCAAGAGACTATTGTATTAATATGTGTAGCATACATGGGAGCCAGCAGTCGTCATTCCTCACAGAAATAGCCACAGTAGTTAGTAGTAATGACCACCCTTCCTGGCATGACTGAAGTGCAGTTTCCTGTGTTGGTGACCATTAACCTGGTGCACTTGGCTATTCTGAGGCACTGCTGCTACTGCCTCATGTACATAGACAGCCCTCTGCTGTAAACTCTACACGCTCAGACATGTGATAGTTACCCCTATATGAACAGATTTGGAAATATGCACTCTCCAACAAAGACTGGCCTAGCAGGTCAGGAGGATAAGGTCAACACCTGCACCACACCATGTGGAACACATAGCTTGCCACAACGGGTCTATATTATAACATCGAAGTTGTAAAACTTCGAATGTTATAATATCAAAACAACTACATTGAAGGATGAAAATAGCGAAGCCCCGGAACATCAAATTCTTACCTAGGGCAAGATTTCAATGGGCTGTTCCTTGGCTTTGCTATTTCCTCCACTGTGGTGCGATACTTACAGGCCTTAGGGCTAGGGTGTGGGTTAAGGTAAATGGATAGGTAGGAATGTATGTATGGTTTAGTGTAGGGTTAGAAGTAGGGTTTTGTTAAGTGTATGTGTGTGTGTTTTAATTTGTTTGTGTATAGTTTTGTAGGGTAAGTGTGCGATAGGTACGGACCTTAGGGTTATGGTGCGGGTTAAGGTTAGTGGATAGATAGGAATGTATGTATGGTTTAGTGTATGGTTAGAAGTAGGGTTTTGTTAAGTGTATGTGTGTGGTTTATTTATTTTAGTGTGCTTGTATTGTGTATATGTTTCTTGGAACAGCACATTTTTTCCCTGAGAAAAAAATTCGCTTTTCTGAGTGTTCAATGTTATCATATTTAGAAATTCCAAGTTCGAGCTTATGTTGTTTGATATTTTGGAATTTTGAATATATGATATAGACCCGCCACAACACCCACTATTACAGCCCTGACATAAACTCATAAACCACACACACACACACACACACACACACACACACGCACGCACGCACGCACGCACGCACACACACACACACACACACACACACACACACACACCTTCACAGAGGCACTCAGTGGACACTTACCCAAACAACACAGACCAGCAAGACAGACATCCAATCAGCCACCACAACACAGCAGCCACAGGAGACATATGTCACCTACACAGTGTGCCCCTCAAACTAAGGCCCTAAGGCTAACCACCTTGCCCAATACAGTAATCATGGGTGAGTCACTACTATAGTATTATAGTACCTTTTTATTATTATTTATTATGATTGAATTATTACGCATCGTCGTGGACCAAATAAACAGGGATATGGGGACTCTTCAAACTCTGGATCCCACACAGTTTGGTTTTGTGAAAGGTAAATCATGCCTGCTCAACCTGGTTGATTTCTTTGAATCAGTCACCAGAGCTGTGGATAATGGTAAGGTGGTTCATACAGCATACCTCGATCTGGCCAGGGCTTTGGATACCATTCCTCAGTCATGAATTATTGATAAACCGACCACAGTAGGCATCACACCATATATCAGTAGGTGGTTTGGAAATTGGTTCACAGAACACACAGTGTGACATTGGCAAACCCCAAGTCAGACTGGGTAGCAGTCACAAGTGGAGTCCTACAGTTATCAGTACTGGGTAGTCTCCTGTCCAGCGTCTACTTCGCAGACATCCAGCCAAACACAGAGGAACACTAGCTGATCGTGTTCACAGAGGACTGGAAGGTAGGAGCCATCATCAATTCTACAAGTGATGCAGACATCCTACAGGGAATCCTCACTGAGACCAATGAGTGGTGTGGAAACCATGGCCAGAAGCTTAACAGCATGAAATACATCATCATCCCCTTTGTTAAAATACACAGTTCCCAGTACGTACCACACAGATGGGAGCCCAATGACCATTGTAGGTGTTATAAGAGATGTGGGGACACAGGTTGACAGCAACTTCCACTTCATCCACCATATTGCCACTGTGGTCAGGGAGTCCTTCTACATGGCACATAGCATTACCAAGTGTTTTCCATCCAGGAAGACAGAGGTAATCACCTCTGTCTACCCTTCCCTCATTAGACCACTCATCAAGTATCATGGCCCATTTGCCATGTACCTCAGTAGACACCTGCAACAGCTGGGAGTGCCACAGACATACCTCACAAAGAGGTTCCTAGGCATTAAACACATTTCCTACACAGACTCAGAAGACTCCAGCTGTTCTTTGTGTCATACCACCAAGTTAGAGGCTGTCTGTGCTTGACTTATAAAACCATGCCTGACCCAGCTCTGTTAGACATGCTACATATGAGGACATCCCACTCCCTCCACACTACACACTGCAGAGAGTTCTACCTCAGTACTACAATCAACACAACATGCTGGTGGGACAGGTCCCTCACCAAGAAACTACACATGCCCCAGAAGAGACTTTCCATACATGCCTTGCAGAGCACCTAGCTGTCCCTGTTTCACAGACATCTGGATGAGTGGATGGGTAATAGACAGTTCACCCCAAGGATCACTGCAGTGGTCTACCTGATGCAGACACTGGGAAGTAACATTGGGTGGCACAATGACAGGGCCCTTCTGTGGGCTAGGATTGTTAAGGCTGCTGTGCCATTAGACTACTGCACAGTTTTGAACCTATAAGGGAGTTGACATCATAAGGACTGATAACTTAGAGCAGTGGGTGGTAAACGTATCAAAATACTTCTATTTAAAAACATACGCATTTGCCAGATAGAAGAGTTGAACCCCTGCCAAAGTTGTTCTTTGTACAATAGTGTTACATAGTTCTCACACACACTACAGGGCTTACTGGGCTGATAGATGGCCAAAGGTACTGATATGGGGAGTAACATCAGCAGGACTGCTAAAGTAGAACAGTGGGTGTTAACTTATCAAACTACTTTGTCCTACACACACACACACACACACACACACACACACACACACACACACACACACACGTGCCACCAGAGATGAGAACTTGAACCCCTACCTAACTCGTTATTTGTACTATATTGGTTATCGCACCTGCTACAGAGTTTACTGGGCTGACAGTTGAAACAAACAAAACACACACAGAGACTGGAGTAAACGGTCACTATCCAAACTTTTACTGTGCTTCTTAGTACTTCGTCATAAAGGTACTGACAGTTGGCCAAAGGTACTGATATGGGGAATGACATCAGCAGGACTGATAAAATAAGGAAGTGTTTTGGACACATATCAAAACACATCAGCCTACAAAAATACACAGTTCCACCCACATTTGCTGGATAGCAGAGAAGAACCCCAGTCTAACTAGTTCTTTGTACTATAGTTTCACATTTATCACATGCACTACTGAGCTTACTAGGCTGAGACCTGGCCAGTTACTGATAAAGGGAGTGACGTCATCTCAGCTGATAATGTGGGACAGTGGGAAGTGTGTGTGGGAATGTCATAAAACTGTTTCACCTACAAGCAAACACACAACTCCCTCAGTCTTGTACACATAACTGTCACACACGCTCGCATGCACATACATACACAGTTGCCAGTTTTGGGATTAGAACTCCTACCTCTCTAATTACTCATACTTTAGTGTTACGCAGTTATCACATGCATTACTAAGCTTACAGGGTTGAAAACTGGCCAAAGGTGCTGATAACTGCATAGTTGTCACAGGCGCCAGAAAGTGTGCCTTCAGTCTTTCCCTTAGACCTTGCTAGTTGTTTCTTTTCTGCACTTCATATAGCCTAATAGCTTTGCACATCAGCAGATTTATTTATCAGGTATTCTAGCACACCTGAGAGCCATCGGCAGTCACTGTTCCTCACAGAATTAGCTTCAGTACTTAGTAGTTATGATCACCCCTCCTGGCATGATTACAGTGCAGTTCCCTGGGCTTTTGCCCATTAACCTGGTGCATGTGGGCATTCTGAAGTACTGTTGAAACTGCCTCTTGTACACCAGCAACCCTCTCCTCTAACCTCACAACACTCAGATCTGTGAGAGATACCCCTATATCAGCATATTGGAAGATATGTAATCTCCAGCGAAGACTGCACTAGCTGTTCAAGTGGAGAAGCGTCAACACCTGCAACACACCACATTGAACACATACCCCTCCAGAACACACAGTATCACAGCTCTGACATACAAACAATAACCACACACCCACCTTTACAGTGGCACTCAATAGACATTTACCCAAACAGTGGGGACCACCAAGACAGACACACAGTTGACCACCACAACGCGGCACTAACCACAGGGCACACATCTCACATGCACAGTGTGCCCCTCAACCTAAGCCCCAAAGGCTAAACACCTTGCCTCATACAGTCATCATAGGTGACTCAATTGTGAGGCAGCCGAATATGCCACTCACTGGTTTGAACATGGTGGAGGTAACAGCTTTCTATCAGATGCCAGACTCCAGCACATAACACACTCAGTCAGGTCCCTCCACAACAACTACTAGTATCACTCTGTCATTGTCCATGTGTGTGTGTGTGGATGACCTGAGATGCACATCCATAGTCTATATGAAATGAGACATGGTGGACCTATCAGATTATGTGGGCACAGGCAGGTATGGCAGTAGCCCTGAGCAGTATACTACTCTCACCCTGAATGATATCACAGTGTAAACAACAAATGATTGACTTCAACAATTGGGCTTATGTGTCTGGTGTCACTGTTATGGGAACCACTATCTGTCTCCTTGGGATGGCAAGATTGACAGGCTGACATGGCCTGACACAGATGACCTGCATCTGTCACCCCTGGGTTTCCAGGTACTGGCTAGGTGTCTTGCCTCCTCTATAGTGGGTTTTGCAGTGGTGGCCCTGTTCACATTGCCACCATAATAGCTACATGTGTATGTAAACAGAGGGTCATGCTGCTAAACACCAGACATCTACATCTCGAAATGCAGCCACTGACAGCACTCCTCAAAATGGTGAACATTGCTATTTGTGCTGTAACAGAGACCTGTTTTACAGCAGCAGACAGCACCCCTGCATAACCAGCCTATATCCTATTCCACACCTGTCAGCCCCAAAACATGGGCTACAGTTCCAAAGGTGGTAGTGTGTCCATATTGATAACAGATATGCACAAATCCATTGTACTATCCCAGTATAATGCATCTGACATACGTCAGGTACAACTGACATTGGGTGGTAGTGCAGTCCAGGTCTTAGCCTGCTATAGGTCCACATCCATGTCCCTAGACTCTCAAGCCACATTCCTCAACACCCTGGAATCTATCAAGGTCAACCCCAACAGTCACATACTAGGGGAGTTCAACTACCCCTCCATCAAGTGGGAAAGATACCCATGCACCAATACACTGGCCCTACACTTCCTGGCATATATCAGTTCCAGTGCCCTGGACCAGCTCATACTGACACCCAGTAGAGGAAGCAGCATCCTTGACCTGTGTTGATTACCAACATATGGGACCATTGTGTGACAACAGTAGTCAGTTGCTGCCTGGTCAGATCAAACATAGAGTAATCACCATGGTAATCCACATATCAGCCTCTAACCCTGCAAAGGTAACCACCTTGGATAGTGTATCCACAGCTGTGTTTGGACTCATAAGAATAGAGGTGGCTAACTTCACAGCACACATACCAATGAGAAATACTTGCATGACTGCCAAATGATACACAAGTGCACTGTACAAACGAGTACATCAATGCATGGAACTAGCCATACCCAACAGAACCGTGACTTGCACATGCAAACACTGTAGGCTAATCAGGTGGTCTTCTGCCATTAATAACCTGTACAACAGAAGGAAGACAGTGTTGCAGAAAAAGGTGGAGATCCAAGAGTGGTAGAACACCCTTATTAGCCTCAGCAACAACTTGAGATCCCTAATGGAATCATCTAAAGTTGCATATGATGGCAGAATTGCAGCAGACACTGACAACGATCACAAATACTTTGACAGTTATATCAAGAACCTCCACACCATTACCCAGATGTGTTCTGAATTATTGCACAATGCTACCTCCTACACTGTGCCAACATATATTGGAAATATTATTGCCAACACATTCAGTGCCAGTTTTACCCCTGTCTTCCCCCTATGGGAATGCTCAGAATGTCAGAGGAATGCCAGCCACCCAGGTCGTACTCCTCCCAGGTTGCACCTACATTGCCCACAGGCAAGAATAGAGATTCCATGGGACCCCAAGTAATCCCAGGCTGTGTTCTACATGAACTACAGAGAAACTTGGCAACACCTCTGTGTGCTCAGTTCAGTCACAGCCTCACCTCAAGATTTGTCCTTCCCAGATGGCACACTGCTACAGGTCATCCCTCTTCATAAAGGTGTGGAAACTACAGACCTTGGGAATTATCAGTCTATTAGCCTTATGTGTGTGATATGTACAGTTATGGAGCACATCATCAGGGACCTGCTAGACAAATATATAGGTAATCTCCTAACTCTGGACCCCACACAGTTCGGCTTTGTGAAAGTGAGATCACAGCTGCTCAACCTGTTTGGGTTTTTGAGTCAGTCACCAGGGTTGTGTATCACAGTAAAGCACTGCATACAGCCTACATCAATCTGGCCAAGCCTCTTGATACCATTCCTCAGTCAGGATTTATGGTTGAACCTACCAAAGTAGGCATCAACCCCTATATCTCTAGGGTGGGTTGCAAACTGGCTCACAGATACAGCACACAGTGTGAAAGTCGCAAGCTCCATGTCAAACTGCAGCCAGTCACGGGTGGAGTCCCACAAGGATCAATCCTGGGTACTCTCCTGTTCAGCATCTAGTTCTCAGGACTCCCGGCCAACACAAAGGAACTGTGCCTGACCAAGTTCACAGACAAGTGCAATCTGGGAGCCATCATTAACTCCACAAGTGATGCAGACATCCTACAGAAAGGCCTCAGGGAGACCACTGACTGGTGTGGAGGCCATGGCCTGTAGCTTAATACCACAGACTACATCATCAGCCATTTTGGTAAAATCTCAGTTCCCACTAAGTACCACATTGATGGGTGCCCACTGAATACTTTAAGCGTTATTAGAGAACCGAGGACACAGGTTGACAGCAAACTGTCATTTAACCACCACATTACCACTGTGTTCAGGAAGTCCCTCTGTGTGGCACATGTCATTACCAAGGGTTTGCATCCAGGAAGAAAGAGGTCATCATCTCTGTGTATTCTTCCCTCATTAGACCACTCCTTACATATAATGGCCCATATGGCATGTACATCAGTAGACACCTGCAACAGCTGTAGAGAGCACTGATGTACCTCACAATGTGGACCCTAGGCATTCAACACCTGTCCTACACAGACAGACTCAAAAGACTCCAGCTATTCTCTGTCTCTTGTTAACTACTTAGAGGCGATCTCTGCTTGACTTTAAAAGCCATGTCTGACCCAGCTCTTTTAGAAATGCTACATCTAAGCACATCCCAATATTACTGCACCACACATTGCAGGGACATCAACCTCATTACCACAATCAACACAATATGCTGGGGGGCAGGTTCATCACCCAGAGACTAGAAATCCCCTGGCGTAGACTTCCCATGTATGTCAGGCAAAGCACCTAGATGATCCTGTTGCAGAGAGATCTTGCTGAGTGGATGGGTAATATAAAGTTCACCCCAGGAATCAGTACAGTGGCTCTACCTGCTCGAGGCTCTGGTAACTGACATCGGGTAGCACAATGGCAGGGCACGTCTGTGGCCTATGCTTGTAATGGCTCTAGGGCCATTAGCCTAGTACACAGCTATGTACATACCTCTCATTCTCTTAGAGAAGACATCTGGACAAAGCCATACATAAAAGTGGTCAAAAGCCCCAAACATAGGAACACTTTTTAAATATTGATCCTACAAACTTAGAAAGTGTATAGAATAACAGGTTTGGCATCAGCAAGACTTGTCTGTAGGTTATGCAGTCTGAGACTCAAATGTCTGTCATTATTTTCTAACTTCGGTCTTTTATGATTTGCCACTACTTTGCCAGATAAGCATACGTTTGTCAGAAATAGACCAAACATATGATGCAGACATCTGGATACTGTGCAAAACTATGTATAGTTGAGAGGTATGCCTATGTACCTATAAGGGGGGGGGTGGCATCAACATAACTGATAAAGTAGGCCAGTGGGTGGGTAACATCAAAATACTTCTTCATACAAACACACTTCTGCACCACATGTTCTGGATCTGAGAATAGAATTCCTGCCTACCTACTGCTTTGCACTACAGTGTTACACAGTTATTGCATGCACTACAGAACTTGCCAACCTTACATCTGGCCAAAGGTGCTGATAAGGGGAATGACATCAGCAATCTTGATAAAGTAGGCTTGTAGGTGTGAGACTTATCAAAGTACTTCTGCTTACAAACATACATACACACTCATTTGCCAGATCTGGAATGAGAACCCCTGTTTATCTAGTGATTTGGACTATAGTGTTACACACTTATCACACATGCTGTAGAGCTTACTGGGCTATCAGCTGGCCAAAGGTAACAATAGGGGGACTAACTTCAGCAGGACTGATACACTGGGGCACTGGGAAGTGTTGTTAGTGTGGATGGCCTAAAAGTGTTTCACCTACAAAAAAAAAAACAAACACACACACCCTCATTCTCACATACATAACTGTCACACACACACACACACAGACACACACACACACACACACACACACACACACACACACACACACACACACACACACACACACACACACACACACTGTTGCCAGTATTAAGATTAGAACCCCTACCTATGTAGTTATTTGTACTTTAGTGTTACATAGTTATCGCACAGACTACAGAGCTTACAGGGGTGATCATTGTGCATTAGTACTTCTACAGTGAATGACAGCAGCATATGTGTAGTAGGCAATGTGAAGTGTACTGCGTGGGAAGATTCTCCTAATACTTGGACCTATGGAGACATGCACAGACACAGGCAGATGATGTGATATTATAAACTCAACCTCAGTACTGTTATAAAATGGGGCTCACCTTTTATGCTAGCATGGACAACTGTTTACAGCTGGTATGCCACTGTCCCCAAGAGGACGTCAGTGTACGCCATTCAAGGTATCCGTGTGTGTGAGACTCACTCTGTCTGTGTCACCCTTTGTCTCTCTTTGTGTCACTGTCTCTCAGTTCCCCACATCAGTGTGTGCGTGTATGCTTGACATATATTATCTGTTGCCCATATATATATATGTGTGTGTGTATCTGACACAACAGATGCAGATATATCACATATGGGCCACCTACAGCTAGTTGACGGTATTCCTGTCTGATGTGTGTTTGTGTGTGTGTGTGTGTGTGTGTGTGTGTGTGTGTGTGTGGGGACAGTGGAGGTGTACATAGTTGTCTGTATGCACAGACAGATATACACAATACAGTCATATATCCCGATGTGAGTTCCAGCATGTCCTGTGATTCTCTTATGTGTAGGGGCATGCCCAGTGTGACCTTCTGTAGTTAGGGTGGGACTCCATTCCAGAGATAGGTGTACTCCAGTCCAGGGTTTTGTGTGCTACAGCCATACCTCTCAGGAGTACACAGCAATTTTGTCAGGGTACTTTTTTTGTTTAGCAGACATTTTGTGACATATCCGTAGTCTGTAATTGCAATGTATTGCAACATTACCTACTGCCAGACATCCTCAGCTCATCACAGTGCTTTACCAGAGGAATACTAGTTGTATGATACATAGACCAATATTATGAGAGCAGCATACCTCTCCACCTCTTAATGCCAAATATATGGACAAAGCTTGACAAAATGGGGGTACAAATAGGGACATATTTAAAACATTGCTCTTATAAACTTAGATGGTTGCTAGAGTGACATGATTTGTTGTAATATACATTTTCTGAAGGATTTAAAGTCAGAAACTCACATGTATGTCAGTATTTAGTGACTTCAATCCTGAGATCATCCCAGTGATTTGCCAGGAAAAAAGAGAAACAGGCCAAAACTATGAGCCAAATATCTGGACATTCTGTAAAAATCTGTACAGTTGAGAGGTATGGAGGGCAGCTATGTAAATTCTTCCCAATAAGGCCATTTGTGAGGTGGAGCTACAAGCAGTGTAGTAATGACACACAACTGTATAAACAGTCCAGCAACCTGGTGATATACTGGCTGGGGATCTCCTGCTTGTATGGTATCTTTCTAACCTGAGATGTCATATCCTTGTGTGTGCATACCTCTCACCTGTACATTTTTAGGCAGGTTGTCCAGGTGTTTGCCTAGAGGTTTCATCCTTTCTATAAAACGTGTTTTTATGGCAAGTTAATTACATATGATTGAAGTGTGATGTTGCATGATAATACAGACATTACTGTCTCAGAATACATTACCTTCAAACCTTTTTAACTGCTACAAACCCCTTACCCTACCAACTTTCTCAGTATGTAAAGACAATATTTACAACACATGCCTATCACTGTGCCTTTGTTCCACTTTTATTTCTTCCCTTGTCCAAACATCTTGCTGTTAGAGTTTGGGAGTTATGGGTGTGGGTACAAAGTGCATTCAACTGTGCAGGCATGTCCATTCTTTGTAAAAGCATACATTAGAAAACAGGATTATTGAGAATGACCACCGCCAACTGTACCACAAAGCATTATAGTCTGAAAAGCCTTGGCACCTCTGCTACACATCCTTCAAGATGTCACTAATATGTGTAACATATTCCACATAGCACTGTGACTTCCAGGCATACCTCCCAACCGTACCGAATTGTCTGTTTTTTGCAGAGTTTTGGGTTCCAAATAATGGGGTGCCACGATTCCCGAGTGGCACCCCTTAATTTCCGATTTCCCGGTTCTTTATTTTAAATTTTATTTTATTTCCCAGCTTTTGAGCTGACATCATCGCGTGCGCAATGACGTCAGCTCCGTGAAACAGAAATAGCCTGTCGGAACGCTGAATTGAGTTGGAGCTCAACATGCAATGTATTTCCGGCTGTGCGGCTCTTTCCAAATCCATAGCGGGAATCGAGATGTGGTTTTAGTGTGGATCTATGTGTCTGCCATTATGAGAAGGAAGGAAGTGTGTGTGCGCCTACTGGTGGCATGGACAAAGCTGCATGCAGAGTGCAGAGGTAGGAACTAAGAGCTGGGATGTAAATAATGTAATTTTTCTACTTGATGTCTGTAGTGCCCTAACTTGTTTAGTCGGAATTTCAGACTGATCAGTTTATTAAGTCAGGTAGTATTCCCAGCATGTGACAAGAAAGCTTCTGGTAAATGCAGAGTCTTTTGTACTGAAGTTGTTGACCTCTCTTGCCTATTATGCACACTTTGATTTAACTATTGACCTACGAAAATGAGGGACAGCTGAGGAGAAATATAGGCAAGCAGTTAAGCAGGTAAAACAAATTATCAGTGTGTTAAACATGATCTGAGTTCTCTAGCAAATGTTTGCCTCTGTCTGGGCACTGTCCCTGTAATCTAAATTGTGTTCCTCGACTGAAGCAGATCCTTTTCATTTTGTTGGCTGCTTCATTGGTAGATACTTTTCTTTTGCCTTTTGTTGTGACAAGTCTAAGAGATGCCGTCATTGGCCACAAAGATCAGACTATGGTGATTGTTGCAATGCAATACTTATTAGGAACAGCAACAACATTTTGTAATGCAAACTAAGGATTACACTGAAGGAATAGTATGAGAAAGCAGACTGTTATTAGCCACCACCCTACATCCTACCAGACATGACAAACTGCATGGAATTCTGCCCAACTGATTAAAACTGTCTAAAACTCCTCATCAGGCTAGCACATAGTTTTGTATGATAGTATTCCTCACAACAGTAGCAACTGCTCACCCTTAGTTTCTCCTGAATGTTCTTCCCTTCTGCCACACTAATTTCTTTGAAAAAAGTCAATATTGTGTGACCCATCTGCTGTAATGGGTTTCCAAAGATACTAGACTTTTGCTGTTGAATGTTTTACTATATTTGTCTGTGTGCTGTGTTCTCCCATCTTCTGGATTATATTGATTATAATTTCCTAGGCTGTATTTGTAAAGAAGTTATAGCCAAACATACTTTTTTAATATTTATTTATCATGTAATTAGACAAATTAACTGAACCAAAACCCCCTAAATAAAGGTTTTCATATGTACACAGATGTAGATGGCTATACAGTTCCAAGCCATAGTTTCAGATGTGGAAGACGTTATGTAATCTCAGGTAGTTACTGTTTTAGCCATATTGCATCAAACTCAATTTTCCAGTGTCTTTAGAATGATTATGATCTAAGTTGGCCTTTGTCATTAAATTTTCAGAAGTATTCTAAATATTTGCTGTAAATAATAATACTGTAAGCTTTTGGGATGTCGTTAATGCTATCACCTTTATATGGTAAAACTCTTTGATTTGCTTTGCATTGCTATGTTTGACTAGCTGCAATAAGTTCTAATCTGTGTTTTGTATGTAATATAAATTCAAAACAGTATTAGCCTGCCAATTCATTCATTATGCTTTTAGAGTTTGTGCATTTCATGGTCGTTTTATTAGAATGCATTTCATGCTGCCGTTTTCATTCTGTTTGCTGCCAATTCATTTATTATGCTTTTAGTGGGTGTATTTCATGGTTGTTTTACTAGAATGCATTTCATGCTGCAGTTTTCATTCTGTGAATATACCTGGTGGTTAGAGGAGATACTCAGGCTTAAACCTTGTATCTTGGGTACAGGTAATAAGAGCCTAAAGTCCCTACCCACCACCAGTTCTGAAAACTTTACAAATGTATGCCTCATATGTTTGTTTTCTTCCTCATAAAACCTGTGGTGGATTTTTGTGGCAAGTCAGTGAAAGATTGAATTCACTAAATAATGACAGGCATTTGAATTTTAGTCTTCATATTCTTCAGAAAATACATGTAACACAAAACCTTTTATTCTAGCAATTTTCTAAGTTTATAACATCACTATTTTAAATTTGTCCCTATTTTTGGGTCTGTATTCCCCATTATTGGCTTTGTCCAGGTTTTTTGTGCTAACAGGTTAAGAGCTATAGTGAGAACTGAATTCACTAAATGATAGCCATTTAAGATTCAGTCTTCTACAGTTCAGGAAACTGCTGATTTAGCATAGTGGTATGTTGCTCTGATTGTAGTGCACATGGTCCTGGGACCTGGGTTCAAGACTTGGCAGTGAAACATGTGGTGGTAATAACATTTTATTCTAGCAACTTTCCAAAATTATACAAGCAATGTTTAAAATGTGTCCCTGGTTTTTCGGCTTTTGTTCCCCCCAGTGCAGTGGGACTCTGGTGCCATATTTTGGTTGTCTATTCTTTAGTTTGTGTTTGAAACTTGGCATCCCACAATTCCATAGGAGTGGGCGGGGTTACATAATTATGTACGCAAATTGTATGTTAATCAGCGTACAGATTTGTACCTAATTTTCATAGGCCTTGTCCAGATTTTTGATGTTTCCAGGTTGAGAGGTATGCTTCCAGGAATGTCAGTGGCAGAGCAGTGGGTGTCACTGACATGCATACCAGTTGGCACTGCAGTTGTCTGCACATGGCCCTGTGAAAGACAGCACTGTACCTAGGGCAGTACAAGACGACCACCAGGAAAACATACTGACCAGATCCAGAGAGTATTAACCACACATACGTGTAGCTCATTGATTACTGCATATTGTGGACAGGCAACATGTTTTCATGTGTATTGGTACAGCCCTGCCAATGTGTGCTATGCTGCTGTTTCCATGCATACATATATGTTACTGCATTTGTGTGGGTATATGGAGGTGGGGGGCACATCTGTCAACTGTACACATTTGCACAGACTGTGTTGATATTTTCTTTACATTTTGGTTCCATTTACCATACTATAGTGCCCTGTCTCTGGGAGTGGAGGCATATCAGTACAGAGGCCAGGTCAGATTGTACTGGCATACATTTGAGTTTCAGACTTCTTACCCTTCGTAGCCTTACTGCAACTTCAGGTCCTGCTGTGCTATGACTGTGTGAGTCTGTAGGGGGTTAATTCAACATTGCTGCCATTTGTGTGCCTTTATCAGACATTTCTCTGGCTTTCTACAGCTGACTTGCTGTGTGAGTGTGAGGGGGGTTATGGGACCCCCACTCTGATATCCATGCCTGTAACCTATGACCCCCCAGTTAGTTGTCCCCACACATACACTGCAGTGGGATATGCAACCTTGGGTACTACTGCATAGTGTGTGGAGGCCGGTTTTGCCCAGAGATTTCCTGGTGTCACACATAGCCGTCAGTTGTGTGCTGCTATCCCAGTAGGATACCCCATTCCTTTGCTTGCATGCAGCATTACCATAAATATGCTAGCAAAACATACTATTCCATTCCTTTACTGTTAATAAGACTGACTTACCTTGTGTTGCATCGGTTGTGAGGACGGTGCTTGAGGGACGCCTATGTTGGATGCACACAGTACACTACCTATACATGGTAAGTTACAGGTAATGTGTTGTGCGTATCATCCATTTTACTGTGTGTGCGAGTCAGAGAGAGATGTCAGTCCCTGGGTTCCCTACAGTGTCAGTGTGTGCGCTATGCATTGCCTCTTTGCCAAGGTGTGAGCATACTCGGCACACTTCCATCTGCCTATGGGAGCAGGCTCAGGGGCTTCCTCCTGTGATTCCCTCTATACCTGTAGGGACCTTGGCAATGGTGGTGAGTTGTGTGGCCCTTACTCGTGCTGTTCCTCCTGCAGCTGTTTCCACAGGATCATATTGGATAGCATAGCACTTACTATGAACATGTGTGCACATGTGGCTGGAGAGTACTGCAAGGCTCCACCGGATATGTCAAGGCAGTGGAACCGTGTCTTGAGCATCCCAAACACACACTCTCTAATGATCCTGGTTTGTGCGTGTGCTTCATTATGGCATTCTTGTGTGGTTGTGTGTGCATTTCTGATGGGTGTCAAATCCATGGCTCCAGTGCATAGCCAGCATCCCCCTCCAGATAGCCATACAGGATGCCACCACTGGCAAATGCCAGGTATAGCTGTGACAAATACCACATGTGGGAATCATGATAGCTTCCAGGGCTGTCAGCACACACATTCATGATAATGCCCTGGGTATTGCACACAACCTGTCAGGTGATGGAGGGGAACCCCTTGAAGTTTATGTTGACCCTACCCTGTTCACCGGGTGGTGCTTTGATGTGGATGTGCATGCAGTGTATAACACCCAGTACCTCTGGGTATTGTGCTACATGGTGGGGGAGACACATATTTCTGGTCCTGTTTTCATGGGTGTTGGGGAACTACATGTGCTCACTGGCATGTGTTATCATGGCGTCAAGGAAGTGGTGGAATACCATCGATGCAGATGCCTGTGAAACCCCCATATTGTACCCAGTAGGTGTTTGGAAAGTACCTGTAGCTCGAATTGTTAGGGCTACACATACCTTGGTATCCACTGGTATGGGTTCCCCTCTGTTGATTGTATCTCTGAGTTGAGGCCGGCACAGCTAAGTGATTTGCTGAAGTATGTCTCTGTTCACCCTGTAGCACTCTACTATCTCCAGATCATGTAGCCCCTGGTAGGTTACCCTGGGTCTGTATACTCTTCTCTTCCTCCTTGGTCTGTGGTAGTTGTCAGCATTATCCTCCTCTCCACTGTCAACCTGTAGCACATACTGATGGATCAAAGCAATGGCAGCCCCTTAACATTTTCCAAGTTAAAATTCCCCTGCATGTATACACCCCTGGTGCAGAGTTTGTGGGAAAAAAACACACTGTAAGGGGTTTCCAGACTTTATACTGTTGTACTGCTGCTGCTGTCTGTACGATTGGCTGACTATGATACATTCCAGCTACCAGTTATATTACTCAGGGCTTTGTTTTGGCCACTGTGAGTGTAGAGGCATTAGTGATAATTTGTGCATGATTGCCTTTATTCTGCTGTTGCACTTTTTGTAATTAATTTTACTTGCATCTCCTCCCATTTACAGCTATGCAGCCATCTGCTGGCTGTATTACATTTGCATGGCCCATTCTGAGTTGCCAGTTTCTCATAGTTGTGCTTTCTACTTCATTTCTCCTTTATTGTATGCTGTTGCCCCTTATTTTTTTAACATGTCCTCCCATCTTCAGCTCTGCAGCCACCAGGCAACTGTGTTATATTTGCATGGTCCATTCTGAGTTGCAAGACTCCCATAGTAGTGATTTCTACTTCATTTCTCCTTTTTTGTATGCTGTTGCCCCTTATTTTATTTACATGTCCTCCCATTGTCAGCTTTGCAGGCCCCGGCCTGCTGTATTATTGAGTGTTTTCATTGGCCCATTGTGGGTTGCAGACTCCCATATTGCTGATTTGTACAGCGTTTCCCTTGTTCTGCTACTTCCTTTGCCTTTTGCTGTTTCCTGCCTCTTTGTGCCTGTGTGCTGTGTAAACATCAAGAAATGGCCCTCTCCTGGGCATGAACATACTCCTCATTTCATGGAATAAAAGGAAACAGCCTCAGACACATCCCCTCGCTTAGCTGCGTTTACCTAATCTGAAACCAGCCAACAGACATCCAGTGTGCTTACACCAAGCATGACACACACCCTTTTCATGTTCCTTACTCCTCCTGCCTACACTGTCGTTTTAGAACACCTACAAGGTTAGGTGCAGTCTGACACTTAGACATTTCCTAAGTTGTGATTCAGTATAAGTCCCCTCATTAACATACCCCACTGCCTCCAGCCCTAGTTACTGCACTAAGCACGAGCCATCCCCCTTAGCAACCTCTGTTTCCGGCCAATGCTTACTTTCTGCATGCCATTGACTATAATGGCAAAATGCAGAAAGTTGTTAAAATCACCCCCCCATTTGCACATATTCTCCCCCTCCCACTAGTATAGCACTCCCCCCTTTCCCTCAATGGCCAAGTTCGGCCAACAGAAATAAAAGTTTTATTTTTATTATTTTGAAATAGTTTTGCATGCCAGTGCCTATATATTTAGCCATAACCTCAATAATACATGCTTTCTGGAGCGCTGACATGCCTCCGTTGTGTAGATTGCAGAAATGTATTCATCAGCAAACGAGCTGGTTAGCATCCAGCATGGCTTTTCATGCTGGAACAGTATAGGGCCGCTTGTGCATGCTAAAGTACCTGGATCGTGAGGCTGCCATTTTCCATGCAGGAACACTTACACTGTTCCTGCACGGAAAATCAAGTTTTGTGAATCCCAGGGATAGTAAATGGAAAGAAAGTGAAAGTACGGAAAGGAGTGAAATGACATAGTCCTATAAGGGGGGTATTTATTTTAGTAATGAATGATGTGGTACTTGAAATTAATAGGAAAACATATGAAGCAAGATGGGATATATTAGAAGAGTAAATGTACCACAGTTTACAGTACACATTTGAGTATTGAAAGGTAAGCCAACTGAGGCTGGATTAAAGTTCAGTAAAGAAAAAAAGTGTTTTGGGGGTGTGACAAAATTTGTCAAGGGATAAGTGTGTTATGTGTGAGGAAGTACTGTGATGTGGAAAGCTAATTAACATTACTTCAAAAAAGGTTACTATAATCCATGTGTACATATTAGGAAAGGTAAGTTATGTAATTGAGAATATACATTTTCAAGATGTAAAGAAAAGGTTATTAGAGATTATATTTGTGGTTTTATGAGGTTCAGTGCTGAGCTTAGTTGTTGTGCTGTAACAGAAAAGAAGAGAACAGAGAGTAGGTTTGGGTTATCAGTCCATTTTTGGTATCTTTAGATTTGTATTAGATGCTGATGAAGTTAGAACAATGGATATGGAATACATGTAAAACACAGTGATTAAGTATTCAGATAAAAAAAAGAAACAAGATAGCGGAGGTAATTAGTAGACTAATATACAAATAAAACAAGGTTATAGAGATTGAAAATAAAAGTTCAAGTAATGAAGAGAAAATGTGGGTATGAAACAGTAGTGGAGAAATTTTATGTTCAACCCTGAGAAACTTTTGTTAGAGAGAAAAAAATGGTTCTAAAAGAGAGGCAGGAAAGGTTCACAAATATGGAAGAAATAAGTGATTTTCTGTGTAGATTAATGCTGGGCAAATTGTCTGTAAAGTGACAAATTAAATACAAGCAGCAAAATGAAAGAGTATGTAAAGTTTGTAATACAAAGGAAACAATGACTACTTAGAGTGTTAGAAAATTAATGTGTTTTGGAAAAAATTTCAAGAAGACTTCATATAACAGTTTTCGGGAACTAAAAATGGACATAGTGTTACATGGGGAATGACATTGCAAAGATATACAGAGGAAAAATGGACTGAATTTTGACTGAGCAATACGGAATTATCAGACAATAAGTTACAAGATTATGGTTGTGAAGAAAGTTGTGGGGAGGGTGAAGAAGTATAAGAAAAAGGAGAACTATTCTGGCTTTGCTTGTTATATTTGATGTAAAAATAGCTGAAAAATATGTTATGTTGAAAACATATGAATAACGTAAAATACGTGGTGGTGCTATGGTAGCGTTGTCGCCTCACAGTAAGACATTGTTCGATTCTCAGCTAGAGCGTCTTCTGTGTGGAGAATGCGTGAATGTGCGTACCTTCGTTGAAGGTTGTGTGTCAGGGCTGGCAACTCGGCACGTAAAAATCTACTGCCAGTCATTAGCAGACCGGAGTTCCGCTGTGGCGACCCCTAACCGGGAAAAAGCCGAAAGACACAACATGATGTGTAAATATTGACTTATTATGTGATATAAACAGGCTTCCCATATTCTGCAGTGTCAGTAGAAGAAAATTAATCCAAGTACCTGGGTGTTTGTATGTATATGTATGTACATATGTATATATATTATATAAGGACTCACTGAATTCCCACTAAGAATGACCCACTAATAGTTTGCCTCAGGACATTGACTGGGCAATAGTAAAAGACACAAAAGTATAATCAAACATGATTGCTAAGGCAGGAATAACAGTCTTGAATCTGAGATTGATATACCAAACTACAAATATCAATTTGCTTATCAAAACAGTGCTCTACCCTTAAGTTTCACCTTCTTTGTGTAAGAATTCTGGGCAAATCAAAAATTATGGGGGGGGGGGTTAAATGCCCAAAAATCAAGGACAATTTTTAAGTATTAAAGTAATTCACTTAAAAAGTCAACAGAACTCCAGGTTTTATGTCTTTTTGAACAATAAGAGGTATGAAACTTTAATATCTGGTATAACTGATTGATTGCAATTCTCAGTGATTTTCTAGAAAATCTATTTTTTATGAGGAACAAGGCAAAAAAAATATATACATGCACGCATACATCTTTATACAGATAGATACAGATATAGGCACACAAATACACACGCTATATATATATATATATATATATATTGGTAGTAAAAAACAAAAAAAGTTAATTTCCGTACTTCCCTCCTGGGAAGGTGGTACTAGACAGTTCTGTACCTTCCAAATACAGTGAATCCTTCTACCAGTGGTTTTGGCTCAGTATACCTGTCAGGTTTTACCCAGCATCATCCACCCTAATCAGCATTATTAGTAACTCCATATGAGTTATAGGAGGAGTCAGTTCTGAGTACACTGTGCATGCTGTGAAGTGCAGAACACAAATTTATTACAAATAAAAACAGACACAGCACAATGCAATTTAGTGTTTTCATTTGAATAATATGAAACTTCCTCAGATTAAACTTAAAATTGTCCTAATACCTTATTGTATAACAAATAATCACGTGCAACCCTGAACAAATGAGATACAGTATAATCAATGAATTTGAAACAAAGTAACCCACTGTGGTCAAGCCCAGCATAGCATTTAAAGGGATAGCAGCTCAAAAACCCTTGTCTGAATGTGAACAGTGCAAAGCAATGTAAGAAATAAAGTAAAATTATAACAATAAAACTACATTGTGAGAGCTAGATAAACTAATTGTCAATCTAGAGGCCATGCAGAATTGGTGTGGGGGTGACAAAAGAAACATGAAATAAACAAACTACTTAATTAATTAATTAATTAATTAATCAATCAATCAGTTAAGTGTATGCATAAATAAATAAATAAGCAAGCTATTCACCTGCTGTGCCACATACATTGGTTAGCTCATCAGGAGAAGTATATCAAAAAGTAATTTTCCTTTCTTATCCAGGGATTAGGAAGAGAGACATCAGAGTCACTGCCCAAGTACATCATCTGAGCTGTCCTCTGACAGCATTTCAGAGTCATAATAATGGAAAGCTGTGCGGTTTCTGAGATCTGTACCTAATGTTTACTAAGAGGAGGGGGTTCTGAAGTGTCTGCCTTTAGAGACCTGTACCTAATGTTTACTAAGAGGAGGGGGTTCTGAAGTGTCTGCCTTTAGAGACCTGTACCTAATGTTTACTAAGGGGAGGGGGTTCTGAAGTGTCTGCCTTTAGAGACCTGTACCTAATGTTTACTAAGAGGAGGGGGTTCTGAAGTGTCTGCCTTCAGAGATCTGTACCTAATGTTTACTAAGGGGAGGGGGTTCTGAAGTGTCTGCCTTTAGAGATCTGTACCTAATGTTTACTAAG
This sequence comes from Protopterus annectens, assembly GCF_019279795.1. NCBI lineage: Eukaryota > Metazoa > Chordata > Ceratodontiformes > Protopteridae > Protopterus > Protopterus annectens. Next base: position 1,181,218,041 of record NC_056741.1, on the reverse strand, counting down.
GGGGGGGGTTCTGAAGTGTCTGCCTTTAGAGACCTGTACCTAATGTTTACTAAAAGGGGGGATCTGAAGTTTCTGCCTTTAGATACCTGTACCTAATGTTTACTACGAGGAGGGGGTTCTGAAGTGTCTGCCTTTAGAGACCTGAACCTAATGTTTACTAAGAGGGGGATCTGAAGTGTCTGCCTTTAGAGACCTGTACCTAATGTTTACTAAGAGGGGGGGATCTGAAGTGTCTGCCTTCAGAGATCTGTACCTAATGTTTACTAAGGGGGGGGATCTGAAGTGTCTGCCTTTAGAGACCTGTACCTAATGTTTACTAAGAGGGGGATCTGAAGTGTCTGCCTTCAGAGATCTGTACCTAATGTTTACTAAGGGGGATCTGAAGTGTCTGCCTTTAGAGATATGTACCTAATGTTTACTAAGCGGGGATCTGAAGTGTCTGCCTTCAGAGATCTGTACCTAATGTTTACTAAGGGGGTTCTGAAGTGTCTGCCTTTAGAGACCTGTACCTAATGTTTACTAAGGGGGATCTGAAGTGTCTGCCTTTAGAGACCTGTACCTAATGTTTACTAAGGGGGGTTCTGAAGTGTCTGCCTTCAGAGATCTGTACCTAATGTTTACTAAGGGGGGGGGATCTGAAGTGTCTGCCTTTAGAGATATGTACCTAATGTTTACTAAGCGGGGGGGGGATCTGAAGTGTCTGCCTTCAGAGATCTGTACCTAATGTTTACTAAGGGGGGGTTCTGAAGTGTCTGCCTTCAGAGATCTGTACCTAATGTTTACTAAGAGGAGGGGGATCTAAAGTGTCTGCCTTTAGAGATCTGTACTTAATGTTTACTAAGAGGAGGGGGTTCTGTAGTGTCTGCCTTCAGAGATCTGTACCTAATGTTTACTAAGAGGAGGGGGATCTGAAGTGTCTGCCTTCAGATGAGCACACTTGGTTAAACAGCACTAGTTCTTTTTGTTTATTATGTAGGTAGTGAGTGTCTTCCTTAAGACTAGGATTAGCTGGAAATGTTGCCAGTGTTCTAGCAACCTTCTTCTTTCAGTGATGCTATGGCATGTAGGAATGTGGTTTATACAGTAACCCTAAAGGTAAATTTGCATGTAATTTATCAATCCAGACAAATGTTTAAGAAGGGCTCCTGCAAGTGTAGGTACAAGCAGCAGCACAAAAAAAGACAAACAAAAAAAATGTTTTATGTCTCTGTTAAAACTTATATCATGTAGAAAGATAAAAAATACTGAGTAGTAAAATCTGGTAAGAATTCTGAATTATTGTATACATAACTCTCAACTTTCCATCTTCAAAATATAGAACCTCTCACAGTATGGAAGAAATGGGCAAAGTATCCAACACCTACTAAATATTTGCTGATACTTTTAACTAGGAAGCTTATAATATGGTTATTAACTGTATCTTCATACTCACAAAAAGTTATTTTGAATGAATTAATGTGATTTGGTATTATCTAACATGGATGTTAAAACAAGGTTTGTGTGCCAGAAGTTTTCAATGCAGAGTAATATGGAACATAGACCTCTGGGTCCTCAAAGTGAAGGATGTTCCTTATATTAAAATACAGTTAAGGGATTTGAATGCATAAACAAACACCATGAAAGAGCCATTATAATATTCATGATGCCAGATCTTGTAAATCTACTGGTGCCATTAAACAGGCTGACTGGTTTAATCTGGAGGATTATTCTTGGTGGCTGCTATGTTTGAGGAATTTTGTATCACATACACATGTTCTTCATGTTTCACTGTTACAGTCATCACATTTGGGTTATCTGCCTGCAGGCAGCCCTCAGCTGGCCTGAATACCAGAGTCTTGAGATTTTTGCATCGGATGCTGTCGCTTCTTCCGTGACGTCAGGTCGTCATGGGTATAAAACATGCAGCCAATACCAGTACATCAGTCTTTCTTGCTGTACGGTGCCTGAAGCAGAAGCAGTTTGCAAGTGCTGGTCGGCCAACTCCTGAAATTTTCGTTTTCGAGTTTCAGACCTGAAGTCTTCTAAAAGATAAGTACCCCATTGGGGATCCTTTTTTCTTGCTTTAACCGATGTCAGAAAAAGTTAATAATTGTCTTGCTTGTGGAAAGCAAATACCTCACAGAGATTTTCATTCTTACTGCATCACCTGTTTAGGCCCAGACCATGACGTCCCTCGCTGTTGGTTTTGTGCCTTGTTCAGCGCCTGAACTATTCGTCATTGGGCTATTTTTGTAGCTAAATACTTTTGTTGTTAATCTCCGTATTCCGAAATGGCTTCATTAAGCCATCCGACTACCGATCTTCCGAAAAAAGTAAGGATAAAGACAGAGACAAATCTCATAGGTCCAAAACCGCCGCCGGCGCTTCCGTTAAGCTAGTTGCTAGCCCACCGGTACTCAATGAGTCACTTTTACAGCCCCTGATACCCGCTTCTACAGATTTGCAGACCTCTACTGAGACCCATTTGGAGTCCAGTATGCCACAAGATGCTTCTTTGACTATGGAACTTGTGGCTGTCTCTACCTCGGATGGGTCCAGAGCCACTGTGCAGGCACCGGCTTCTGAGGGTGTATTTAGGCCTACCGATTTTCATATTTCGTTTGCAAGCCAAAAATACTGAATTCCTCAGGCCTAAACTTTGCACTATGCCTAGAAAACCGATGACCAAAGTGCATTCTCAGACCCACATGCCTCAAAAACAAATGATTAGAATGGCTGAAGACCTTATTACCTTAATTAGGGGAAGCCAGTCTCCCCCCTCTAAGAGACCTAGAACTGATTTTCCTTCTGATTCTTCTGATCAGGAAACTGACATCCCTGTTCCTTCTGACTACCAGGACTTACCCTTATCTACCTATGAGGATTCTGATGCAGAGGATTTCATTACCTCTGCTTCCCCTCCAGAACATTTTTCTTTAGGTGAAACCTTGCATACCCTTAGGGAGCATTTCCATTGGGAAAGCCAGGACTATTCTCAGTCCAAAAAGAGATTCAGGGAATTTTTAAACCTGATTCAGCACAGGCCTCTAGCTATCCCTCCTGTTCTGGAGATGGTAGATGATGTTTTCTTAGAATCCAGCCTTATCCCAGATACTTTGCCTCCATCTTCCAGGAAACCTGACAGGTACTATAGAGTACCTGAATCTTACTGCGGATCCAGAGACCATTTCCCAAGGACCAAAAGTCATTAAGGCTACTACTGCCAAAAATCCTACCACTTCTAACAGGATTTCTAGGGCTTTAGACAGATGGGGTAAGGAGGTATACACCTCTGCTACTCTGGCCATTAGGGCTTTAAATTGCCAGTTTCACATGTTAAAATATCAGCAACATATTATGGGGCTAATTAAACAGAAAATTATGTTGATTCCTGACTGTGCAGAACACAAAGATTTACAAGAGTTAATGCATTCTGCTGATCAAATTGGTATACATACTTTGCAGTTTGGTTTTGATGCTTTAGAAGCATCTTGCAGGGCTGCTGTCACTGGGTCTATACTTAGAAGGCATACTTGGCTGAAGGAACAAAACTTACCAGATCATGTAAAAGCAAACTTACTGGATGCACTCTTAAATCAAGAGCACCTATTTGGCAATAAAGCAGAAGAAGTCCTCAAAAGGATGGAGGAAAAAGCTAAATCTATGCAAACTGTTAAAGATTTCTTACAAGTACAGCCATCTAGATTCAGTAGTCATTGGCCTTCAAAGAACTGGTCCTTTCCAGTCCCTTCCAGACCTTCTCAGTCCAAACCCAGGGGCAGCAGACCACCAAGACTTCAGTCTCAGGTTATGCACAGATCTAAGCAGTGGAGTGCTCCCACATCCAAAACAGGGAGTAGTAAGCCACCCCATATGGTAAAATTGCACAGTGACTTATCCTTAACTCCTCCAAGCCTTGCTCAACTACTTGCACCTTTAGGAGGAAAGCTTGCCCTGCATGCAAAAAAACTGGGAATAAATTACCCAAGACAAATAGGTTTTAAACATTATTTCCCTAGGATACAGATTCCACTTCCACTCACTCCCAACCCTAAGTGGATGGCCAGACCTCCCCCCAAACCAGTGGGCGGAGGCCCAAAAGCAAGTACTGTCTTTTCTCAGCATCAAGGCTATTCAACCTGTCCCAGGAGAACAAAGGGTACAAGCCTTTTATTCAAGACTGTTCCTGGTTCCCAGAAAAGAAAACTCCTGGCATCGTATCCTGGATCTGTCTATTCTCAACACTGTTCTGGTGGTTCTAAAATTCAAAATGCTAACTTTCCAATAGCTGATTACTATGCTAGCCAAGGATTCCTGGCTTGCAAACCTTTACTTAAAAGAAGCTTACCTGCACATCCCCATAAGGGAATCTTGCAAGAAATACCTACGTTTCAGGGCAGGCTCTGTGCAGTTCTCTGCACTTCCCTTTCACTTATCTACTGCACCCAGGGTATTCACAAAGTGCCTAGCTCCAGCCATTGCTTTTTACAGGCAGAGAAGAATTCAGATTTACCCATACTTGGACGATTGCCTGATTCAGGCGGAAAGTCAGGACTTGCTATTACAGCACCTGGCATTTGTAAAGGGACTTCTAACTTCACTGGGGTACACCATCAATGAAAAGAAATCACACTTACTACCCTGCCAACAGATTGTATTCCTGGGAGTAAGCTTGAACACAACTTCCCAGATGGCACTCCTCACTCCAGAGAAACAAATTTATTTGACAACCTACCTACTGGCCATAAAAAAACAGCTATCTGCAAGGAAAATACTGCAGGCTCTGGGGTTCATGGCCTTTTGCATTCTGTTAATTCCATATGCAAGACTGCATATGAGGAAACTTCAGTGGTATCTAAAAGGTTTGTGATGTCAACATTCTCGGGACCTGGAAACAATATTTCCTATCATTCCTTGTCTAAGGGCAGAGTTCCTTTGGTGGGAAGAGGCCTGCAACCACAACAAGGGACTCCCTTTCACTCTACCCCTGCCGCCCAAACCCTAACAACAGATGCATCAGACTATGCATGGGGGGCTCACATGACAGGGCAGTGCATTCAGGGCAAATGGATGCCAAAGCAGATGCACCTGCATATCAATCAAAAAGAAATGTTAGCTGTACAGAATGCTCTGACAGCCTTCAAATACCTCATTCTTCCAGGACAACTATTGGTAAAGACAGACAATACCACAGTTATGTGGTACATAAACAAGCAGGGGGGAACCCATTCCTACCCACTCTGCAGACTAGCCATGGCTCTGTGGAACATAGCCTTGAGCAACCAAGTGCACCTACAAGCTCAATTCCTGCCAGCCAAACTAAATTCACTGGCAGACAACATAAGCAGAAATCTCGTGGACCCACACGAATGGAAACTGGAACTCAAAATATTCATGCTTTTGAGGAACAGATGGAGGACACCAGAGGTGGACCTGTTTGCCTCCCCTCAGAATTATCAATTGAACAAATACTGCAGCAGAACCCCTCACACTCAAGCTTGGAAAGTGGATGCGTTGTCCTTTACATGGGAAAGCCTTTCAGTATATGCCTTTCCCCCTCTGCCTCTCCTCTCAAAGGTTCTACTAAAGATCAAATAGGACAAGAGAAGGACAATCCTGAATGCACCAGACTGGCCACGACAGCATTGGTACCCTCTTTTGCGCAGTCTGACAGTGCTACAACCATGACACCTGCCTCAGACCCCTTCCCTGCTGTCCCCC
>NC_056741.1:1181173268-1181211841 GCF_019279795.1 Protopterus annectens | reverse complement strand
AGGCAAAAGGTGTCAAAAACTTTGTGAAAGAGCTAGAGAGCACTGATGTTATGCTAGCGTTTCACCAGAAAACTGTTAATCTTATCTTTAGAATAAACATACATGATGCAGGAGAACATTTGATATGTGCAAGAAGTAGATTCCAAGTTCTTCAACGAAAGTTACTAAAGGTTTTAGTGCTACAATACTATATATTCTAATTCTGGTTTTACTTGTACTGGTATATTGAGACAAGACACTGCTAATGGAATTCAACATGTGAAAGTGAAAAAAAAAAGTTAAATTATTCTATTATTCTTTATCTTAGGTATCATTCCAGCCATTTCTAAAAATGCTGTACTAAAAAAGTTATACCTTACTGTTATATATTATGTTTTTACTTACATAGTAATTTGATAAGTGGGTATATGCCTTAACGCAGAATAGTTCAAATTTAGTTACAGCCTAAAGAAAAAAAGAAAATACAATATTTAAGTAGTTATTTAGAATATATACATTTAACAAATAAGTTGCATATTAAAAGGAGAACAGTAATAGATAAGTGTTACAATAAAGTATGCATAACAATATAAGTACACAAGGAACATCAGATGTTAGCTTGACTTTTAGGTTGAAATTAAATATAGATATATAATACAGTGGAAAGGCAAAAGAACCCAAGGACTGCTGAGACTTTCTGGACTAGAAACATTTCATTATATAAGTTAAAAATCACGTTACAAGGACAGTTGCACATATTGTCTCATTTGGCTATTAAATATCTCATTGTTTATGTCATCCATTAGAACTGTTAATGGGATAATCAACAGTAGCATGTTTAGATTGCGTCCACTGAATTAGTGGAAGAGTGGCCCAACCAGTGACACAAGCCCTGTTTGTGAAGGATAAGATACCTCACCTTAAGGCTTCCTGTTAAACGTATTCTTGAATAAAGAGCAAAAAGAACAAACAAAGAACAAAGAAATGACAGACTACAGAAGTGTGAAAAAGCTCACCATGCTTAATAAGTATTTTTGTCGCTTCCTTAAGACATTGGTACATGTTGTGAGCTCTCAGTAAATAAGCAACACTTCAGATCTGGTGCTTACTTGATAATGGAGACACTGTTCTAGAAATTACACCTTGTACACCAGCTTTGATGACTGAGGATCAGATGAGTCCTTACCTGGCCACTAGCTATCTCATTGAAGACTAATCCAATATGCCCAGTCTACAGAACAAATGGAGTAAAACTAAGTATCTCACGTAGTTACATTTATGAGATTCCTCACTATTTTTACAGAAAAGAGAATGAGAGATGTCCTCATCCAAACTGTAGAATAAGAACTCTTTTCTTAATGGCATATTTTGCAGCAGGACACAGGTGACAAAAGTATTTTCAGCACAGAGCAAGCTGAAGGTGATTGAACCTTAGACACTAGACATGTTAAGCCATTGATAGGGTAGGTTCAAGATGGAATCTTAAATATTTCAATCTTTGCAAACATTCCATCACTTGAGATTAGTCAAAATCAATCCGCTAGGTTTTTATTGCTCCACTATGTCTGTTCTGAGTCTAGAATAACACTGTGTTGAGCTTCCATATGTCTGCGGTGAGGTGCTTCTGTTTTGAAATAGATCTTGAGGACTGGAATGAAGATGCTTCTTGATAGCATTACTGCAAAATGAGGGCATCATCTGCTTATCTACATAAAACAAAATGCTAAGTGATGATAGGGTTCTGATGAGAAGACTTGGAAAAAAAGGCAAAACAATAAGGGACCCAAAATGATGTCCCTGTGAATGTGTGTGTGTGTGTGTGTGTGTGTGTGTGTGTGTGTGTGTGTGTGTGTGTGTGTGTGTGTGTGTGTGTTGCTTTTTATTACGAAACATCAGTTAGACACTTAGTTGATAACTCATCATAGTGGGTCAGTAGCAAGCTCTTCATGTTCCAGTCACTGTAACATGAGGCTGTGATCTTCAAGTCTGACAGCCTTAGAATGATCCACAAAGATGGTTATGGTTACTTGACTATCATTCATGTAGAAGTGTATGGTAGCAACAGTAGCAAGAGGGTTGTCATGGCTCTTCTGACACACCTGAACTGATGTTGCTGGTCTTGTGCTATATTTGTCAAATTGCTTCGGAATTTGAGCAGGACATTTTATTGTTATTCTTCTTCTTCTTGATATTATTATTATTATTATTGTTATTATTATTGTTATTGTTATTTTTATTATTATTATTACTATAATAATAATTATTATTATTATTATTGTCGTTGCTGTTGTTGTTTTTTTAGTATCTTAGGTGTGGAAAGTTAAAGAGGTTAAGATTAGAGGGTGAGGGGTCCTTGAGAGTGATACACTCAGGGCTTCTTTCCAAATAGGAGTGATGATGGTACTGTTAAGGGTGAGGATAAGAAGTATTTCAAGGGAATCACCAAAAAAGGTAGAACATAACACAGTAACTCTTAGGATATAAGGGTTGTTTGCCATATAGGAAACGACAACCAGCCACCTTCAGAAAGCTCTGGCTCCACCCGCCCCTTTACTCTGACTACTGATTGGCTAATCCCAAGGAGGAAAATGAGCAGTCAAAGTGATGCTTTCTTCAGGACTTTGTTACCCACACAATGAGAGAAGAGCCTAATAATCTTGAAATAATCAACCATTAATAACAGTGAAACATATAAAGTAGAAACAGACATAACCCTACTTTATATTACAACTACAACTATACAGAAGAGTAGGGGGATGGAGGATGGATCCAGCTACTGCAGCACTAAGGAATTCAAACAGCTACTGTTATGGGTAAGTGCAGCTTGTACAACTGTACCGTGTTTATCATTCCTACTGCTGAAGTAGCCCTTAAGCTATATGGGTTGAATACCAAAGCCTATCCATCCTGCAAGGAGGAAAGATATGGAACCAGGATCCCCTGGAGAATAGTCCTAGCAAAATTTGACCAGTAGCTACAAAAGGAATCCAGTTTGTAATATTTTGTAAAAGTATGTACAGATGCTATATAGCTGCCTCTAAAAAGTTTTTAGAGTCTACCCTTTTCCAGTATACCATTGAAGAATATAAGGCTCTAGTGGAATGTGCCTTGGTACATCCTGGAATGGTTTTGCCACAATGGGAATAACAAAAAACAACAGCTAAGGGCAGCCACCTGGAAATTCTCAGTTTATATACCAGTTGTCTCTTTTTTGTGCCTTGATAAGAAATAGTTGATCAGCTTTTCTAAGGGGTTTAGTTCTGTAAAGACAGTAGGTGAGCTGCCAATGTGCATCCAGAATATGCAGAATTGTCTGTGACTATCTGATACAGTCTTGGCCATCAACAGTTAAGATGGACATTTTCTGAGTTACATAATTTTCACAACATTGAGCATCCATTCTATAGAACATTGATTCCAGTTGATGTGGCACAGGGAAAGGTGATGAGAGAAGGTGGGAGGTACAGAAAAAAAACAGAAAAAAAGAAATCAAGGTGAATGGTGTGTTGCAAACTGCAGTGAAAAGTGATGAAGGCGGGTCAGAGCCATGGCTTGCTGTGCAAGAGCCAATTTTATAAGGAAAGCAGAGGCAATGTAGATAGGAAAGGACACATACAGAGGTGGGGAAAACTGAAGTTGAAAATGACAGAGCAGTGTAAAAGAACTGTGTGCAGAATACAGAAAGGCTGGGAAAGGGATCAGATAAATCGAAGTGGGCATGGCAACAGTCATGGACACTAACAATGGCTGGAGGCAGAGGAAATGTTGTGAGGATAGGATGCAGATAGGGTCAGGAACATAGGGAAAGAAGTAATGCAAATAGGAGTCACTGTGGAGAGACATAAAAGGTCTTGGAGATTGAAGACTCACCAAGGGGATTAAGACCCTTTAAAGGCTTGAGATTAAAGACCAGATTATACTGAAATTAATCTGGAGGCCAGAATTAGTAAGACTTGGGAAGAGATGTCAAAGGTGGTCACCAAGAGAGTGGGTAAATAAGTGTTTTTTTTTTTTTTTTGCAGGTAGGCACCATTCACCTGTCAGAGCTGACAGTTGAAATATTAGGACTTGTGGTTGGTTTGTCACTACAACAGAGGAAATGAGAGTAATATTAGTCAAAATATAGTTCATTTAACGACACTCTGACTATCCATTCATATCAAAACATGCTTTCTTTTTATATTAGAGAAAATTTCTGATGGAGTCTGCTGTAGTCTTGACTTTAGCTTTCCTCAGCATGTACCAACCTTGGAATGTTACAGATATAAAATGGGGCTAAAAGACAACAGCTGCCCATGTTTGCAGTGTGGAGAGCTTTCACCCAAAGAAATAAGTGTGATGATGAGTTTTTCTGATAGTTCTGTTACCTGATTTTCTGTGTGGCTGACTCTGTATGCACACACAACTGGGTGTTGTGTGAATTGCAGATAGTCAACTATTCATATGATCAACATTGCTGCTGCAGTGTGCAGAAGAATAACTGCAGAGACAGTCAGATCTACCCCAGGTATGGTGTGGGTGTTTAAAAGAATGAAAGGTGTGTTTCACATTTTGTATCTTTTTCTGTTCTTGAGCTAAGAGTTTGTGAGGTATGACAGCAATGTTTGGGGAACTGTTGGCAGTTAATGAACTCGGACTTGTGAGAGATCATGATACAGTGGGGAATGAGAGTATATTCTTTCCTAAATGTTGTGTGTCCTTTGAGCTGGATCATGGCCAAATGGGGTACTAAGTAGAGTAATGAACTAGGGCCTTCCACACAGCCAATATTGTGTCCCATTAGTTGGCTGTCTCTCCCCATTTATCATAAACACTTTTCACACATGTCAGTGTGCATACTATTTTGTTTACTTTTACAGTGCTTATATTGACTTGATTTAAAACCTTTATTTTAAATGTTATAGCACAATCACTGAGTACCTTTTTTCTGAAGAAAACAAAACAAAATAGTCTCATGTTGAAAACATTTGGCATGAGCAAAAGTAAACTTTCCTTCCTTCTAAACTCACATTCATTGAAAATAGAATCTGGTCAGTGGTGGATTATGTGTACATTTATATCCACAGCCATACCCCAAACCCAGGAATTTTTAGCTACATTCTTGTCTACATCTTTCTCATGTCAGTCTCAAAAAATAATAATAATAATCATAATGATCAAAGTCACATATTTTAAATTTGTTTCACATAAACACACCGTAGACAAAGTATCCCAACTTGATTACCTGTCTCCCTCTATCTGTCTCTCTGTTATACACACACTAGTCCTGCAAAGTCAGATTACTGACTAAAAATGACCAGATGATAAGAACATAATTTCATCCACAGAGAGCTTCCCAGCACCACCAGCAGATATTACCAGTATGTTGACGGTGTACACCTATTTTTGTTATGAAGAAATAAATTACATGTACTTTATTGTAGCTTTGAATGAACTACATGAAATTGTATAAAGATCACTTGCATCATACCATAAGACCCAGTCGTGCATTTGCTGGAGGCTATAAAAAATGCAAAATGTTTTGACTGTATTACACAATTCAGGCCTATTAATGAATTAATTAATTCTTTAGTGCAATTAATTAAGCAAAACAATTACAGACAATATAAATGGTATAACAGTAGCTTTTGTTTAACAACCCTGAAGTCATACACAAATCAGAAATACTGCATATAGCATAGTGTTTTTTTATTTTTTGTGAGGGGGTACATGCTTGCAGGACACCTACATCTCATTTTTGCCCTCCCTATGTCTTCTCTGTCAGACTAGCAGGTTACTTGAAATCACTTAAAAGATAACAAAACAACATGTTTTACATCAACATGTATTTGTGTAGCAGATGAAAATGGGTCTGGTAGTTGCATAAAGGCTCTTACTCCTTTGTATCTAAGGTACAGGGTTTGATTTTGACAAGCCCCATAAATTGGTTGTTTTTGAGACACACAGGCATAAGGTTTATGGATGTAGTGAGAGAGGACATGCAGGTGGTTGGTGTGACAGAGCAAGATGCAGAGGACAGGAAGAAATGGAAACAGGTGATCCACTGTGGCGACCCCTAATGGGAACAGCCGAAAGAAGATGATGATGATGATGATGACATGCATACTGGTTGTACCTGCATGCCATTGCTGAAAGTAGAAGTGGAACACTACCATAACTGAAAGTAAAGCCAAATGTTGCACGGACTGGTGAATCCTGATGACACATTTGCTGCACTCTACTTTGAATCTCCCACCATCTCTGCAGGCACATATGCTCCTTGCTCCCTTTTCACTGGCTGAAAGCAGCAAGCAGCAGGATGTTAATATGGGCAAAAGAAGTAAAGTTGTTGTTTCTTTTCGATTTTTAAAGCACAGTATGCGGTTGTGCAGCAAAGTAAAAAAAACTTTTTTAATGTTTTTGCAAGTGTCCTCCCGGAGCTACAGTCTTACTAACAGCTCCACCATTTTACATTTATGGACAAGTTTAAATTTGTATGCAAAAACAGTTCTGTGCATCAATGTCCAGGTGATGGACATGATAGAAGTAACATCAGTCAGTGTACTGCAGCAGTTAAATACTGCTGTTTTTGATGTTCTGTCATTCGCTGTTTTGAAGTTTCATCCTTTTGCACATTCAGCTTATTGGGCTTGACGTTTTGCATTTCATCCTTGTGGTTTTTCGAGGTTGTAGCACAGACCCATATGTGTGTGTGTGTGTGTGCGTGTGTGTGTGTGTATATATATATATATATATATATATATATATATATATATATATACACACACACACCATAGCTTTTAACTAATTTGAAAAATATAGCTGAAGTCAAGTTTCTAAAAAAAGAGGTGATGTATGGTTTGTAACCCTTTCAGGTCAGGTTTGGTAGGATTTATGGAATGTCACTGAACATTTATAGTTTGCTTCATACTCAAGATGAAAGTTCTTGAGTCACCTCCTCTGTGTACATTCTGAATCTTTCATGTTTACCCCACAATTCCAATTTGCTGGTTTCTAGTATTGCATTCAAATGTAATGGCACATGAACATTTAATTCTCTTTCTTCTACATCTTCTGTAAAGGTTTAAGTAAGAGAACCTGCATTAATGATTCTGCGAGTGATGATTAGAAGCAGAAAGTGGTGGGGATGGGCTAATATTTGTCCTAATACAGAGGAGAGTGTAGAGGTATAACAGAGACACTGAAGGAGGAAACTAATATATTGTAGAGAAAGTAGAAAATAAGGGGGACTTGAGAAGTTAGTAAGGTGCACTGGGGTTTAAAGTGTGGTTCCAGTAGTTGTAGGCAGGGGTACATTATGGACTACACAACAGCCTCTCTTGAACTGTCACAACTTTTCACAAATGATAGAAACTAGTCAGTGTGAGATAGATGGGAGGACTATGGTGTAAGAGCAAAGGAGGATGGTCACAGGAAATGGAAAATGTGAATGGAAAGGTTAAAAAAGGTTCTTTCGAGCTGTTTGCACTCTGCTTCTGTTTATTTGGTATTTTGAGTGCCTTCCACGGGGGGTTTTAAAGGTTAAAAAAGGTGTCTGAACTACCTACTGTGTCTGCACTGGATGATTCTACTGCACAGTATATTTGGCGAGAAGAAGGACAGAAGGAACAGTTTATTTTGGAATCTGAACCAGGTCTAACACACACATAAAAAATTAACCTCTGTTAAATTGTCTGAACATGGAAGGAAAGACCCATTATGGTTAATGTATATTGGTCCCTATCATTTTACAGAATTAACAAATGACTAAAACTGAAAACTATGAGACAACAACTTTGAAACCTTAGAATGAAGAACATTCACAAAATTGAAACTTAGAAGACAGAAACAAAAGCTGCTGATGTTGTACACCACTATTATTTTGAACCATGAAGCATTTGAATGGAGATTGCAGTACAATGAGGATTGGGACATTCACCCTTTTCCCCAATGTAGCACGATCTCGGAGTTGGTATATATAATATGCAGGGGATGTGGGAAGTGCAGGGTGCTACCCCCTTGCAAAAATGCAAAAAAAAAAGATTGTAGTGAAGTTAAATAGAACAGTACGTTCATTATTTTACTGAAATGGTTGTCAGCTGAAAAGTGCTCTGTGTCTGCCATAGCAGTTGCCGTTAATCACTGTGTAGTTTAAAGGGACAGACATCTACTTCTTGTGAGAGTTTTTTATACATGTAAAAGAGTACTGGATTGGATGTGTTTGTTTCTGTCTTCTAAGTTCCAATTTTGTGAACATTTATTGTTTTGAGGTTTCGATGTTGTCGTCTCGTTGTTTTCAGTTTTGGTTTTATGTTAATTTGGTAAGCTGATAGGGATCCCTATAATACACATACAGAAAGGGACAATGGAAGTGCATTTGTATGGCTGCCAAGTGTGCAACAAAATCTGGAAGGCTTAGGATTTTTGCTTGTAAGCTTTTACATAGGTATTTTTATTGTTCAAATGGATGTCAGAGATTTTTCACATTTAGAGAGCAGATATTGGAGGTGTATTGGGAAAGAGGGAGGTGCCTGGGAACAGTTTTTTTATTTTTGAATGCAAAGATTTGACAGATTTTAAAAGTTCATTGCTGGGTATTTTGGCAGAATTAAGGAAGTGATTATTTTGAGCTGGGTATAGATATGGGGAGAATTCAGTAAAGCCTACATGGACATTTTTGTCCTTGTAGACATAACAGCATGGTGCTTACATGGAAGTAAGCAGATGTGCGATCTGGTAAACAGAGCAGAGGGGCGTGCATGAGCGTGCCAACACAGAAGTGTCCGTGCGATGCAAATCATCTCATAAGCAGGTGAATTGCATGCAAATGAGGGTAGTAGAGTGATCCAGCAAGCAGATAGGCAGTCTTGCAGACCCCATATTGGTGTCCGTAATGTGCACGGAAAAATTCCATGTACAGGAAGTAAAACTTACACCAAGGGCTGTAAAAGTGCACTTAGAGTGGCAGAAATAGCATAGTAGACACATATATGTGTAAAACTATCCACCATATGTCTAAAACTGTATGGAAAATAATTTAAAATATTTTTTTTTGTAATAATCTGGATATGTTTGCTTGGCATGCCGCAGTGCACAAACATACTGTTATGAAAAAAAATAAATAAAAAAAGAGTGTAAACACCAAATGTAGTAGTATGTGACAGTAATGGGTTATAGGATCCTGCTTGGAGTATGTACAATGGTAGACTGCTGTGGTTGCTAATGAGGCAGGGCCCGGAACCGTGTAATTTCCAGGTTCTGTGCACAGATCTCTGTGCAGCACAAATGGGTATCCGTGTCCACAGATCCCATTCATGTAGGCAGAGAACCATGTTGATTTCCACAGAAGAAGTAGCTGACATCAAAAGGGTGTGTGTCCACATTCTTTTAGGCTCATTGGAGCTAAGCAGCACCTGTTTGCTGTGCGTGGTACTCTACTGAGCAAGGGGGGGGGGGGTGTCCAGTGACTGCTAAGCTTTGTTTACCTCCGGGAGGCGTGTTTTATCGTGTTTGCACTGTGCACCACCGTGATCAGCATGAACCTCAATGGGGGTGTGTTTAGTAACTGCTGAGCAATGATTATCTTTGTGGTGTGGCTTTGTGAGGCATCCCACAGTGCTAAGCGAATAAGGCTGTCAAAAAAAAAAATTGGTTGAGAAAGCCATTGATATATTAATTATTAATTAATTGGCAGATGGAATGCATCATAGGTAGCCAATCATGCAGGCTGCACCTACAGCAGAGCACTAGAAAGGCTGCATATGCCCTACAATCTAATTTCACCTCAATACTCTGCACCAGTGGAGTACAAACTTTGGATTTTTAACTGAAGGACTGCTAGAGGCTACTGCAGGTCTGTTACATTTGTATGTGCTAGATGCTGAGGTCACTGCTGATGCGGCTGCTGACAATAGGCCTATAATGAGAAGGAGAAGAGTGTTCAGGCCCAGGGTAACCTTCCAGGAGCAACCTGAGCTGGAGATTGTAGGGTGTTACAGGGTGGACAGGGACATACTGACTCACTAAGCTCTGCCGCCTTCAACTCAGACTCAGAGCTAACAGAGGGGAACCCATCCTGGTGGAAACAAAGGTATGTGTAGCCCTGAGGATACTAGCTGCAGGTACATTCCAAAGACCAGCTGGGGACATGATCAGTCTTTCTTGCCATGGAGCCCGAAGCAGAAGTAGTTCTCACAATTGACGGTCAGCCGCTACCTGAGTTTCGTTTCTGAATTGAGGTTGAAGTCTTTGAAAGCTAAGTACCCCGTTGCAGATCCTTTTTTCTTGCACTAACCGATGTCAGAAAAAGTTAATAATTGTCCCGCCTGGGAAAGCAAATACCACACCAGGACTTCCACTCTTATTGCATCACTTGTCTATGCCCAGACCACGACGTCTGTCATCACTTCTGTGCTTTGTTTAACGCCAGAAGTATTCATCGTCGGGCCCTTATTGTAGCCAGATATTTCCATTTACAGTCCTCGAATTCCAATATGGCTTTGGTAAGCCATATGACAGCAGATCTTCTGAAAAAAATGTAAAGATAAAGACAGAGATGGACAGCACTGGACCAAACCTTCCGACGATGCTTCTGTTAAGCTGGTCGTCAGTCCTCCGGAACTCAGTGAGGCACTTTCACAGCCCCTGATGCCTGCTTAAGTTATTTCACAGACTACTACCGAGACCCTTTCAGAGTCCAGTATGCCATAGAACTCTTCTTCATCTAAGGATCCTATGGTCGTCTCTACCTTGGATGGGTCCAGAGCCGCTGTGCAGGCACTGCCTTCTGAGGAAGTCCTTCGCAAAACGTGAATCCCGACATAAACCGACACCTTCTTTCATGGCTTCCATTCTTTTGAAAACAACTGAGTTCCTTAGGCCCAGGGGTCAAACCACACCCAAGAAACCGACTACCCATTCTCAGGCACCTGCTCCCTTGCCTCCGTCTCAAATGCTTAAAATGGCAGAAGACCTTATCACGCTAATTAGGGGAAGCCAAGCCACTCCCTCAAATAAGAAAAGAGATATGTCTCCAGTAGATTTGTCTGAACAAGAGTCAGATGAATCTGATGCATATTACTATGAAGACATGCAGCCTGTCTCCACATATGAGGACTCTAATACAGAGGAATCCATTCCTTCAGCCTCCCCCCCCCCCAAATGATTTTTCCTTTGAGGAAACCCTGCATACCTTAAGGGAGCATTTCCAATGGGAGAGTCAAGACTACCCACAGTCTAAAAAGAGACTCAGAGTTCCTGGACCTTCCACAATGCAGACTCTTAGCCACCGCCCCAGTCCTAGATGTGGCGGATGATGTCTTCCTTGAATCCAGCTTGACTCCAGATGCTGTCCCTCCTGCTCCCAGAAAACCAGACAGGTACTACAGAGTCCCTGACTCTCACAAATATCTTTTTAAAAATCCAACAGCTGACCCTGAGGTCATTACTCAAGGGCCTAAAGGGATTAGAGCAACCTCAGCTAAGAATCCCACCCCCTCAGGCAGGGATTCCTGAGCACTGGACAGACGGGGTAAAAAAGTATACACCTCTGCTACTCTTGCTATAAGGGCACTAAATTGTCAGTTCCATATGCTTAAGTATCAGCAACATACCTTGGAACTCCATAAACAAATAAATTTCCTCCTTTCCAGCATGGGCAGAATCTAAAGGTTTACAGGACTTAATGCATTCTGCTGGTCAAGTAACTAAACATACTTTGCACTGTGGTTTTGACACCCTAGAAGCTTCTTGCAGGGCAGCAGTCACTGGATCTGTCATTAGAAGACATGCATGGCTTAAGAAACAACCCCTGCCAGACCATGCCAAATCAAAATTGTTGGATGCACCCTTGCACAAAGATAACTTATTTGGTACTAAAGCAGAAGAGGTCTTAAAAAGATGGAAGAAAAAGCAAAATCTTTGCAGACTGTTAAAGATTTCTTACACGTTCAGCCACCTAGATTCAGCAGACATCTTCCCTCCAACACTGGTCCTTTCCTGCTCCAAGTAGACAGGGCCAGCCTAGGCTCCGTGGAAACAGACCCGCAGACAGCAGCCCCAGGGGTAGCAGAGATCTAAGCAGTGGACTCCCTCCACTTCAAAACCAGGGAGTTCTAAGCCACCCTGTTATGGTAAGAACTCACAATGACTCGCCCCCTCCCAACTTTGCCTCTGCCCACCTTCACATGCCTCTAGGAGAAAAACTCTCCTTTCACTCAAGCACCTGGGCCACCATTACCAAGGACTAATGGGTTTTGAACATTGTGTCTCAGGGATAGAAATTCTCCTTCCACACCCTTCCAACCCAACAAGGGTTCCAAGATCTACCACCAAATGAGTGGGCAGAGGCTCAAAAGCAAATCCATTCACTGCTGTCCTTGGGTGCTGTAGAGCACATACCTGCAGAGCAGATAGGCCAAGGCTTCTACTCCAGAGCTTTTCTGGTGCCCAGAAAAGAGGGCATCTGGCACCCCATTCTTGATCTATCTATTCTAAACACCTTCCTGGTAATCCCAAAATTCAAAATGCTCACCCACCAGCAGCTGCTACCCATGCTCTCCAAGGACACTTGGCGAGCCACCGTGGACCTAAAAGAGGCCTGCCTCCACATTCCTATCTGGGACTCCTGCAGAAAATATCTCCACTTCAGGGCAGGATCTCAACACTTTCAGTTCTCTGAGCTTCTTTTTGGCTTATCTACTGCTCCCAGAGTTTTCACAAAATGCTTGGCTCTAGCCATTGTATTTTGCAGACAAAGAAGTATTCAAATGTACCCCTACTTAGAGATGACTGCCTTATTCAGGCAGACAACCAGGAAAAGCTGCCCAAAGACCTGACCTTTGTAAAGGACCTGATAACCTCCCTAGGGTATACAATCAACAAAAAGAAATCCAAACAGGTACCCACCAAAAGAATAATCTTCCTAGGAGCAAGTCTGGACACAGCATCCCTGATGGCATGCCTTACCCCAGAGAAACAAATTTACCTATCAGCTTACTTCTCTCAACTGGTCACAAGCCCCCTTCGTTCTGCAAGGAAAATCCTGTAAGCCCTGGGGTTCATGGCCTCTTGCATTCTTCTCATACAATATGCCAGACTGCATATGAGGAAACTTCAGTGGTACCTAAAGAGCCTTTGGTGTCAACACTCTAAAGATCTGCAAACTATTCTCCCTATTATTCCTTGCCTGAGGAAGAAATTTCTTTGGTGGGCAACAGCCTGCTCACACAACAAGGGACTGCACTTCTCCCCACACCTCGCCACCCAGACCCTCACCACAGATGCATCAGACTGTGCTTGGGGTACACACCTGGATGGCAGGTGCATACAGAGCCAATGGAAACCCAGCAACTCCCCCTGCAGATCAATCAAAAAGTGATGATGGGTGTGCAGCAGGCCCTGATAGCTTTCAAACCCCTACTTTTCCAGAGGTTCTCCTGATCAAAACAGACAACACCACTGTGATGTGGTATATCAACAAGCAGGGAGGGACTCACTCCTACCCGCTGTGCAGGCTGGCCATGACCCTTTGGTTCACAGCCTCTTCCATGCAAATGCAGCTGTTAGCACAATACCTGCCAGGCTCTCTCAACTCCCTGGCAGACCAATTAAGCAGAAAACTCTTGGACCCCCACAAGTGGCAGCTCAACAGAAACACCTTCTTCCTAATAACTTAGAAATGGGGAACCCCGGAGGTCGACCTGTTTGCCTCCCGCACCAACCATCAGCTCAGCAAAGCCTCCACCAGGCAGCATCACTGCATGGCTTGGAAAGTCGATGCCTTGTCCTTCCCCTGGGTAAACCTCTCAGTCTATGCCTTTCCTCCCCTACCTCTCATTACCAGGGCACTGCACAAAATAAGGGAGGAAAAACCAAGGACCATTCTCATAGCTCCAGACTGGCCCAGACAGCACTGGTACCCCTTTGCTGCGCAGCCTGTCCCCACTCCCTCCATGGAATCTTCCTCAGATTCCAAACCTTCTAACCCAGAGTGAAGGGGAATTCATGCACCCCCCCCAATTGCAGACAGTTTGGCAGCTTGGCTTATACCCTACCCCCTGACCAATCTGCCATCCTCAGTAAACAGGTTCTGGATGTTATCCGAGCGGCCAGACGCCCTGGCACCAGAAAGTCTTATGCAGATAAATAGAAAAGGTTCTGCACCTGGATCCAGGCTAAGAGGGCCAATATGTCACAGCCCTCCATCACTCTCATCCTGGATTACTTAGCTGACCTACTCCACAGTGGTCTCTCTTTCTCCTCTATAAAAATTCTTGCCTCTGCTATTTCTGCTCATTTTCCCACTGAGCAGCCTCTTTTTCACACCCTCTGATTAAACAGTTCCTCAGAGGGGAGGGGCTAGCAACTTGAGCCCCCCCCAGAAATGGCACCAACACCGGTGTGGGACCTTAACTTTGTCTTGGAAAAGCTCACCCTGTCCCCTTTTGAACCAGCTTTTTCTGCAGAGCTAAAATATCTATCCTGGAAGATGGCTTTCCTCCTTGCTATCACTTCAGCCAGAAGAGTCTCTGAGCTGCAAGCAGTCATGGCTGTGGAACCCTTCATCATCTTTCATACAGACAGGGTATCCCTCAGAACTAATCCATCCTTCATGCCGAAGGTGGTGTCCAGTGTGGCTCTCAACCAATCCATCCATTTACCCAAATTCTTTCCTAATCCCCAAAACAAGGGGGAAAGGATTCTTCACTCTCTAGATGTGCACAGACAGCTCAGATACTATTTGGACAGGACTAAACCCTTCAGAAAGTCTGATCACTTGCTGATTAGCTTTGCTTCAGGGGCAGAGTGCAAAGCCATCTTCAAGCAAACCATTTCCAAATGGGTAGCACTCTGCTTCCATTTCTTCTACAGACAGCAAGAGAAGCCTTCCCCCTAAGGGGGTCAGGACGGACTCCACCAGAGCAACCTCCACCTCTGCAGCTTTTCTCAGAGGAGTCCCCACCAGGGACATCCTGGAGGCTGCCACCTGGACATCTGTTCATACTTTTACCAAGCATTACCACCTGCCTCTCTTCTCCAAATCCATAGCAGGGTTTGCCTCTGCAATCTTGCAGGGCATGCTAGCCAGCCCCTAACTTCCTGGACTGCCTCCTCCCATTTCCTTGGCTTTGGGAATCTACCCAAATGTGATGACTGTAACAATAAAACACGAAGAAAATAGTACAGTTGTGTACACTTACCATAAATGCAGATGTTGGAGTGTATTCACTGTTGCAGTCTTGGTTTCCCTCCCTCCATCCCCTGTTTCTCTTTTTCTTCCTTTTTTTCCTTGTTGTTCTCCTTTCCTTAAAAGGGACATATTGGTATTTATATTCCACTGTTGGGGTTCTACCACTAGAGCCTGGACTCCTACTTTGGGGGCTCCTGACAGGTTAGGGCAAGAAAAAAATGATGTGATAGCATCAGATGCCTTCCTTTATACCACTGATGACCTGACATCAGTCCTCATGCTACAGCAACCAATGCAGAAATACTAAGTCTCTGGTGTTCAGGCTGGCCGAGGGCTACCCTGGCAGGGATAACCCAAATGTGATGACTGCAACAGTGAATGCATTCGAACATCTACATTTATGGTAAGTGTACACAACTGTACTTTCCTGGATGCCATGCTACCATGTGCTAGAGAGTACATTTTTTTACTGCACACCTCTTTGGAGAGGGCCAGCAGTTTGTGACTCTTCTGCCATTTAGGACACTACCCTGAGGTACTGGGTACCATAGACTACACTCATGCACACATCAAGACACCACCCAGTGAGGAGGGTAGAATCTACATCAACCGCAAGGGGTATCACTCCTTCAACTGCCAGGTCTTGTGCAGTTCCCAGGGCATTATCATGAATGTGAGTGCTGGCAGCCCTGGCAGTTATCACAACTCCCATATCTGGCATGCATCACAGCTGTAGCAGATGTTTGCTAGAGGAGACATCCCAAACAGCTATTTACTGGGGGATGCTGGCTACACACTGGAACTGTGGATGATGACACCCATCAGGAATGTACACACACCAACAGAAGAACAGCATAGTGAGGCACACACACAAACTAGGAACATCATAGAGCATGTGTTTGGGCTGCTGAAGTCACTGTTCCAGTGCTTCGATATATCTTGTGGAACCCTGCAGTACTGTCCAGCCACATGTGCACAGATGTTCACAGCATGTGCCATGCTACACAATATGATCCTTTGGAAACAGCTGCAGCAGGATCAGAAAAGAGAAGAAATACACAGCCCCCCACTAGTGCTTAGGTCCCCACAGCCACACCCATAGAGGAACTCAGAAGAGTAAACCCCTGAGGTTGTCCCTGTAGCCAGACATAGGCATGCCCAGTATGCCCTGACCTTGGCCAAGAGACAACACATAGCACATGCACTGACAAGCTAGAGCCCTAGGGACTGACACCGTACTCCAGCTCACATACATATACTAAAAATGATGCCAGCCAGCCAGCTCACACAACCTGTACCTAACCATCTATTGGCTGTGTACTGCATGCATCAGACAGAGTCAGTCTTGAACTACAGGTTTCTCAACTGCTACATCCGTAAGGTAAATCATTCTTCTGTACATCACTTGTACAGGGTACTAGACTATGGTAGCATATGTGTAGACTTGCCACATGTATGCAGGGGAATATAGTGGGCTACTGGGATACTTGCAGAGATGTAACAGCCATTTGAGAAAAGAGGTACTCTGTCCAGTAGTATGTGTCCCATAATATTCACTCAGCCACATGGCTGGAAGCTCCACTACAGTATTAAAGGGAGATGCCAAACAGTGTGGTCACAGGAGAGTTGCACAAGTGTCTATGCCAGCAGAGCATGGGCTGGTCATCCCCCACCCCCAGCACATCAGTGTTCCCATACAACTGCTGTAACAGTAAGTCTGCAACGATATGTCAGCAGACCAGACAATTCCAGGGCTGTGACATAGAACCTGGCCACACTTTGTATTTCTCACATAATGCAGGGGTGACACTGTATGTCTGTATGTTGTTGTTGATAGTGTGAGGAATGAAACCTCTCTGTCTGGTGGCTGGTGTGGCTCACTTGGCTGGGGACATTACCATGGGTGATTGTGTTGATGGTTCAAATCTGGCAGCATCTACATTTTTTGCATGTGAGGTACTCATATGATGCTATTCCCACAGACTGTCATAACTCTTCAAGCTGTTACTGCATGAAAGATGGACAAAGCCAGAGAGGATGGGGGGACAAAGGGCCAAACCTACAGACAGACATTATAGATACTCTGAGTAACCTAGAAGGTAGCTAGTATAACAGCAGATTTCAACAGGTCAGATTAGCTGCAGGATATAAAGGCCATCACTTAAATGTGTCAGTAACAACAATTCAGTGACTGCATTTTACAGTATTTACTGGAAAACCAACAGTGTACAAGGAACAGTCCAGACATATGAGGCGAAATGCTGGGCATTCTGCAAAAACATGTACAGGGAGAGGTATGCAGACTGTCACCCTTTGTGCGGTGTTACATCATATACCTCAGTCACATCATACCTCTCAATCTGTTAGAGCAAGAAATCTGGACAAAGCCATGAATAAAAGTGGGACATAGGCCTAAAAATAGGGACAATAAAGTTGATAGAATAGCAGGTCTTGCATTCGAATGAATTTCCAGATGGGTATGGAATCTGAAACTCATGCCTGTCATTATTTCTAACCTCAATCTGTAATGATTTGTCAATAATTTTCTAGGTAGCCACACTTTTATGTAAAACGGACCACGACTATGAGACAAAAATGTGGACACTCTGCAAAAATCTGTACATATGAGAGGTGTGAGTCACATATTGATTACAGCAAACAGCTGGTGAATGCCTTGGACAAGTGCAGGGAAGTGCTGTACTGTGGAAACAGATGCAGTAGCCAATGTCTGCAGCACACAAAATCAGAGTACAGGTAGCTCTGGCCTGGAGTCATCTTGTAGATACACATTGTAGTCACACTGGGCATGCTCCTACACTTTGCTAACCTGAGCGCAAGTCTGTTGCCTCTTCCTCACAAAGACTCACTATAGAAATATGTCTGTACATACAGACAGCAACATATACATACCTGACTGTCACTATCCCCTTCATGCATGATTAGCATATGTATCAGTATGTATCACAAACACACACACACACACATATATATATATATATATATATATATATATATATATATATATATATATATACATATATATTAATGATAACACTATATGTATATATATATATATATATATATATATATAGCTATATAAAGTACAATGCTACACGGACTCTTCACGTATGTCTACATGACACATTTACATAATATACACACACAGCAACAGGTAAGGAGAAATCCTTATTATACACATTTATATATATATATATATATATATATATATATATGTGTGTGTGTGTGTGTGTGTGTGTGTGTGTCGGGGGGGATATACAAATGTCCCCACACACCCTCTGACAGTTGTCTGATGGGACCAGACCAAGGCTGCAACAGTACAGTCAACTCAACCACAGAGCCCTGTGTCTGCTGAATGTCACCATGTGGACAGACACAGTTGTGCAGGTGTTGTAATGTGCAGTGATTGCAATGCATGTCTTGGACAAGCCATGTTGTCCCTGCCCACATGGCTGCCTATCTATGTGCAGCTAGCCACATATGGCCATACTGGTAACTGTACACACATAGCAGGGCTATTAACAGGTATACTCCTATGACACTAGATACAATGCCAGTACCAAGCAGTATCACTCTGCAGGCCACACATGATGTCTAACACAAGGCTGCTTTGCATACACCAGAAGTACTGTGCCTGCATTCACATATACAGCAGATGTAACCTGTGGCACATGTGATAAATACTGCAAGCTGTAGTGTGTACTACTAGACAGGTAGGGGTTCTAATCTCACAGCATCCAACGTGTGTGTGTTTTGTGTGTGTGAAATTATATCCCCTTGCAGCACTGTAGCCATGCCCATCTGGCCTATTTCTGTGCAATGGTTATGCATTTTAAAGCCCTGTGACAAGCTGCTGGCCCTACATTGCCCTCATCTGTGTAAGCATAACTGATGTCCACCACCAACTAGATTTATAAGTTCAGAATACCCAGGTGACAGGTATCAGGGGTAGCAGACCTTGTCACAAAGTATGAAAGCATGATTACGCTGACTGTTCCCATTGTCCCTGACACATGGCAATACACGTATGCACCTAGTGAGCCATGCACATATACTGTCATACCTTGCTTACATCGTATTTCTGCTATACTTCCATGCCATCCTGTGCCACTGTATTGCCTCCATGTGTCCATAATTGAACTGCTCAGACTTCAAGAACAGAAACATACATAGGTCTGTGAGACACCTGTCAGTCTGTAACACTACTGCCAGTCTAACAAATGCAACAAAGATACACAAAGTGTGTTGTGTAGTCATGACACTTGCCAGCATACAGTACCTGTCATGGCCCACAACTGCCATGGCATAACAATACTGCACTACACAAGTACATGTTAAGTAATATAGTCACCCTGTGCATCAGACACATATTTGCATATCCCTGCATCGATGGCAGGGATGTGGCACAGGTATCATCACATGTACAGGGTGTGGTGTGGGGGTACCAGAGGCCGAGGCTGTGCCAAACATCTGACAGCATGTCTCTGAATAAGGAAGGGATGCTGGTTAGATGGGCCATTGAGAGGTGCCATGTGTGTCTGTTGGTGACCTTCATGTGACAATGGTTTTTGAGTGTGTGCATGTAGACAGCCAACAGCCAAGCCCAGTGCTAGCCCTATATGTGTGTATGTTGGACAGCTGTGGACCGTACATGGTAGAGTGAGCAGTTCACCATTTCAGGCCATGTCATGGGACCTGGCTCCACCAGGAGTAGCACTGGCACCACCATGCCCAAGGTCAGATGTGGTGCTAGTAGCTGATGGTAACTGCTGTCTGTTGAGTCCATGTCCCCCACAGGACCACCCAGGACCATGTGCCCATGGCCTGCCACATCGTGGTGTGGACAGCACATTTTCCTCTGTAGAGCTGGAGGTACTGCCAATACTGGAGCGTGAGTGTGCATGGCCATGTTCACTCCCAGCAGATGGTGTTGCTGACCTTTGTCCACATGTCCGACGCCCAACTTCAGCCAGATGTCTCAGCACAGAGAATGTGCAGCCAAAGACCGACAAGGATGTATGGTGGGCTGGATACCTTGGAGCTGTTGGATGATCCTAGGTTTGCCATGATTTCCTCTGTGGCAGAGGTTGGTTGTTCCCTCGCAAGCCCTCCACTGGTGGGAGCATGATCCCTGACAACAGCAGCTGCCCTTTGCCATGCTGCATTCACCATATCTTTGGCCTGGTGTTGGACCTGCTCATAGGTCCTGTCCTGTTGGCTAATCTGATTAACAGCCCTCACAAAGTCTGTCCACAGTGATGGTTGCTGTTCACAATTGTGCTGACCCCTGGTAAGCAAGATGTGATGGTGGTGTCTGAGTATAATGTCATTCTCCGCAGTTGTGAATGGTGGATATGTCCTGTGGTACATGAATCCTGAAAGACAACAAGAGGGGAACACATTACAGGACCAGATATGTGGAAGTCTACTATGTACAGATCCTGCATGTCCACAATGGCCTGCACAGTCCCACTGCTTCCTCACGCGTCATACCCCACAGTCTGGGAACACACTTCAGTTGTGGTTATCACCAACATAGTTGCAATACTGGGTTTTGTCCCTCTGTGCTGTGACAGATTTTGCTGTATGTCCCTATACCCATCACTGCAGTCTACTGTGGGGGGGGGGTCTATATCATGAGAATGACAACTTAAAACAGAAAGAAATTGGTTGGCTGTTCTGTTACATCTGCCCTTTCCCTGACTGTAGTGCGGCTTTGGAGTTAGAATATTTAGTTGGGGGGTGTGGGGGGCACAGCCCCAATGTTGGAGGGAGAAGCCCCCACTTAAATGTTTGTTTTTTGTGGCATTGATGTTTGGCCATTTGGGAAAGTTGGAGTTCGACATTTTCGTGTCTAACAACTAAGAGTTGACATTTTAAGATGTTGATCTCATGATATAGACCCTGCTGTGGTGTGTCCCCTATGGGTGTATTCCCACTAATATGTCATACGGCCACTGTCAGATAAATAGCAGTGTGCTGTTACAACTATATGGGGACAGTCCTGCTGTAGTATGATGTCCTTCAAGGATGCATCTGCAGTCATAACATATGGGTTGCCTCAGGCAGCCCTTCGGTCGGCCGGATTGCAAAGTCTGGATCTGGCCTCGGCTGATGTCGCACTTTCCCAGAGTGTCTGGGGTATAAAAGCATCAGCCAACGCCATTTTCCCCAGTCTTTCTTGCTGCGCGGTGCCCGAAGCAGAAGCAATTCGCAAGTGCCGGTCGGTCACATCCTGTGATAAGAAGAAATTCAGCTACCGAAGACTTCGTAAAAGCTAAGTACCCCGTTGGGGACTCTTTCTTGCCTCAGCCGATGTCAGATAAAGTAAATAATTGTTTAACTTGTGGGAAACAAATACCTCATAAGGATTTCCACTCTTACTGCCTTCCTTGCTTAGGCCCAGACCACGACGTCTCGGCCTGTTCAGCCCATGCTTCCTTCAACCGATGAACTCTTAGACGTCGGTCGGAGTTTGCAGAGGAATTCTTTGGGGCTAATTTTGCATATAAGATGCCGTCGGAGACTCCAACTTCGCATTTAGTGAAAAAACGGAAGGACAAGGACCGACACTCGCGGCCCGCGGTTTCGGCTGAAACCACCGTAAGGCCTACCGCGAGTGTCTCGGTTTCGGCCGAAACCGAGTCCTCGGAGATTCCTTTACCAAATCCACTCAACCGACCACCGTGGCCCCGGAGGCCCCAGCTGAGTCGGCTACTGAGCTACCTACTGAAACCAGTGTCCAGGAAATGTCCGACACCATACCTTTGGACAAATCTACTCCTGCACGTGGGGGCAGCTAGACCCCCTGCTTCCATGTCCATTAAGGCTTTTTCCAGGGCTAAAGCTGCCAAACTACCTAAAGCTTTGCCTCCCAAAACTACCTCCCAGAGGCCTTCTTCTTCTAGTTCTCAGATCCTCAGCCTTGCAGAGGATCTTATTTCTTTAATTAGAGGTTTTCAGCCTCACCCGGACAGGGGCTCTCACCCACCACCAGACAAAAGGCCCAGGACTGAGCCCTCTGACCAACACTCTTCAGATGAATCCACTGACGGATCTGAGTTAACAGACCACAAGGAGGAGGCTTATTCGCCCTATGAGGATTCTGATGCTGAAGAATCTATTCCTTTGGCCTCCCCTCCTGAAGAGTTTTCTTTTGGTGAGACTCTACACTCCATGAGAGAGCATTTTCAATGGCAGGGTCAGGAATTCTCTGATTCTAGAAAGAGATTAAGGACCTTTTTGCATTTGCCTCAACATAGGCCCTTAGCTATACCTCCTGTGTTGCATGTTATTGATGATGTGTACAATGATGTTAGTACAGCCCCTGATACTCTCCCCCCGGCACCTGCCAAACCTGATAGATACTACAGGGTCCCGGATTCTCATTTCCATCTGTATAAGGCCCATTCCGCAGACCCAGACACTATTTCTCAGGGCCCTAAAGGGGTTGCAGCTGCCACTGCCAAAAATCCACTACCTTCTGAAAGGGAGTCTAGAGCTTTAGAGAGATGGGGTAAGAAGGTATATACTTGTGCAACTCTTTCTGTGACGGCATTAAATTGTCAATTTCATATGATACAGTACCAAGAGTATTTGTTAGATGAACTAAATAAGAAACTTGCCTCTTCTGAACCCCTTGACCATAAATCCCTTCAGGACCTGGTACATAACTCACAGCAGGTTAGTAATCATTTCTTAAAGTGTGGTTATGATGCACTGGAGGCTTCATGTAGGTCAGCTATGACTGGGGCAGTTATTCGTAGGCATGCCTGGCTGAAGGAACAATCCCTGCCAGACCATGTTAAAGCTAAACTCCTGGATGCTCCAATGGAAAAACAAAAATTATTTGGCTCCTCGGCCCAGGAGGTCTTGAAGAAGTTTGAAGAAAAGGCTAAATCTGTGCAAACAGTTAAGGATTTTCTGCAAGTACAACCACCGAGATTCAGCAGAAACTGGCCTACTAAGAATTGGTCCTTTCCAGACTCGGACAGAGCCCAGAGAGGCAGGAACAGGCGTCCCAGAGGTAGAGGGCAAGCTAGGGGCTCCTACAGAGGCCGTCAGTGGCAGCCTACCAACCAGAGAGGTAGTGCAGCAACAACAACAACAACTACTACACCTGGACAGACACAATGACTTCACTTTGATTCCGCCTACCGGGGCTCAATTGGAAGCACCCTTGGAAAGCTTTTATTCTCAAAAAACTGGCATTATATTACAAGGGACACATGGACACTGCAAATAATAGACAAAGGATACAGGTTCCACTTCCACACTTTGCCAAGAAGAAACGGAATGCCAAACCTGCCACCAAATCAGAGGGCAGAGACTTTAAAGCAGATCAACAACTTACTTCGAATGAAAGCCATAGAAAAGGTACCTCTTTCAGAACAAGGTCAAGGATTCTACTCCAGATTATTCCTTGTTCCAAGAAAAGAAAATCAATGGAGGCCTATACCGACCTGTCCGCACTAAATACTTTCCTCATTGTGCCAAAATTCAAGATGCTGACCCTACAGCAACTTCTTCCCATGCTGGGCAAGGAGTCTTGGCTGGTGACTCTAGATCTCAAGGAGGCATACCTGCATGTCCCTATTCGACCAAGTTGCAGAAGACACCTCAGATTTCTTGCAGGATCAGAGCATTATCAATTCTCAGCATTGCCCTTTGGCTTATCTACTGCGCCCAGAGTATTCACGAAATGCCTGGCATCAGTAATTGCACACTGCAGACTTCAGGGGATTCAAATCTACCCATATCTGGACGACTGCCTTATACAAGCGGACAACAAGGAAAATTTGATAAAGGACTTGGCATATGCCATCCACCTACTACAGGCCTTGGGATACACAGTCAACATCCAAAAATCAAGACTTGTTTCATCCCAAAGGATAACCTTTTTGGGTGCAGATCTAGACACAACCACCCAGATGGACTTTCTCACAGAAGAAAAACAAAAACAACTTCCGGATTACTTCATGAATCCAACAAGACACACTCAGCTAACTGCAAGGAAAATCCTGCAGGCCCTGGGTTACATGGCATCCTGCATAATTCTGATTCCACAGGCCAGGCTGCATATGAGAAAATTACAATGGTACCTAAGGAGTGTATGGTCTCAGCACAGTCACAGTTTAGAAGCTTTGATACCAATTATTCCTTGCCTTCAAAAGGAATTCCTGTGGTGGGTTCATGCCTGCCAGTCCAACAGAGGGTTGCCTTTCAACAAACCAAGAACAAAGCAAACCATCACCACGGACGCTTCGGACCGAGGATGGGGAGCACACATGGAGGGCAAATGTATCCAAGGCCTATGGTCTCAAGGACAGCTGCGCATGCACATAAACCAAAAGGAAATGCTGGCAGTGATACACGCAATCGAGGCCTTCAAACCTTTCCTCCATCAAGGTCACCTGTTAGTAAGGACAGACAACACCACAGTCATGTGGTACATAAACAAGCAGGGAGGCACACATTCCTACCCTCTATGCAGGCTGACTATGAATCTATGGGATCTGTGCCTGAAACTCAATATCCATCTACAGTCCCAGTTCATGCCAGGGAAAGAAAATGTACTGGCAGACAGCTTAAGCAGAACTACCATGGATGCACACGAATGGATGCTGCACCCAGATATCTTCCTACTCTTAACAAAAGCATGGGGAAAGCCGGACATAGATCTGTTTGCTTCCCCCCACAACCATCAACTGAAGACATTCTGCTCCAGGACGTATCACCCAAAGGCTTGGAGGGTGGACTCTCTCTCTTTCAGCTGGAAAGATCTAAAAGTATATGCCTTCCCACCTCTCCCATTAATGTCCAAGGTTCTACTGAAGATCAGGGCAGAACAGCCAAGAGTGATTCTGATAGCTCCAGACTGGCCAAGGCAGCACTGGTACCCACTACTGAGGAGCATGTCACAGGCGAAACCATGGACTCTCCCCCTATGGCCTCTTCTTCTAACGCAGAACAACTTCAAGATCATGCATCCCAACTTGAAAACATTGCAACTAACTGCCTGGAAAATTCCATAAATCCCCCTCACAATAACTTATCACAGAGGGTAAAGGACATTATTATGGAAGCTCGACGACCTTCCACAAGGAAGACATACTCAGCTAAATGGAAAAGATTTCTCATTTGGAGCACAACAAAAGGCTTAGATGTGACAGTGGCGAGTGTGACACATATTCTGGAATAATTAGCAGAATTGTTCCACAACGGTCTGTCCTATTCTTCCATAAAGATTCATGCCTTAGCAATTTCAGCAGAATACAATGTGGATCCACCTATCTTCTCACACCCTCTCCTCTGGCAATTTCTGAGAGGGATCAAAAACATTAATCCTCCAAGAAAACCCCCTTTACCAACTTGGGATCTCAACTTTGTGCTGGAGAAACTAACACTTCCTCCCTTTGAACCAGCAGCATCGGCGGATCTACAGTTTCTGTCTTGGAAAACTGCATTCCTTCTGGCCATAACTTCAGCAAGAAGAGTATCTGAGTTACAAGCTTTAATGGCAGTACAGCCATTTCTTATCTTCCATCAGGACAGAGTTTCACTAAGAACCAATCCTACATTTATGCCAAAGGTGGTATCTAGGGTATCCCTGAACCAAGCTATTCACTTGCCTACTTTCTTCCCAAGTCCACAAAACAGAGGAGAAAAACTTCTACACACTCTGGATATACACAGACAACTACGCTACTACTTGGACAGAACTAAAAGTTTCAGAAAAATTGACCAACTCCTTGTAGCATATGCTGCTGGGGTACAAGGAAAAGCAATTTCCAAACAGACAATTTCAAAGTGGATAGGAAATTGCATTCGATTTTGTTACTGCTTCCATGGAAAGACAGTTCCTGCAAACATCAGGCCTCATTCAACAAGGGCCACAGCCACCACTACAGCCTTCCTGAGAGGGGTGGCTATCAAGGATATTTTAGAAGCTGCTACATGGAGCTCCATGCATACATTTGCCAAGCATTACAATTTACCTTTATACTCCAGATTCAGAGCAGGTTTTGCTACAGCAGTCCTGCAGGGGATCTTAACTACACCATCCTTTTCTTAGTACCTCCTCCCCCAGATTGGCTATGGTATTCTACCCATATGTTATGACTGCAGATGCATCCTTGAAGGACATAGTACAGTTTTGTACCTACCATAAATGTAGATGTCCGATAGGTATGCATCTGCAGTCAGGGTTACCCTCCCTCCTTCCCCTCTGTGGTATTCCTAGGGTACTTACCCCTCCATTAGCTAGCTGGGGGATCTTTTATGGTGTATTTGTTTGTATATATATATATATATATATATGTATATATTTTTTGGAAAATGTTTGGAATTTTACTGCATTCCTCCAAATTTAGCCTTCCTAGAGGGCACCTGGCATCTGGGGCAAGAAACACTGAGGAAAATGGCGTCGGCTGATGCTTTTATACCCCAGACGCTCTGACGTCGGGGAAAGTGCGACATCAGCCGAGGCCAGACCCAGACTTTGGAATCCGCCGATCAAGGGCTGCCTGAGGCAGGACAACCCATATGTTATGACTGCAGATGCATACCTATCGGACATCTACATTTATGGTAGGTACAAAACTGTACTTTCCCTGTAGGCATCGTACCTCCAAACTATACAGAAGTTTGCAGAATGTCAAGATATTTGCCTCATAGATGTGGTGTTATTCACAAAAACTTGTGGATGTCTGACATATGATTGGCCAATCATTGATGGTTTATGTTAGAAAATAAAGCCAGAATCTGACTTTCACACGTCACACCCCTCAGAAAACAGTTATACTGCAGTTGTTGTTGTTTATCTTTTTGACTTTTCCCGGTTAGTGGTTTCCACAGCGGAACTCCGGTCCGCTAATGATTGGCAGTCGATATTTTTATGGTGCCGAGTTGCCAGCCCTACGCCCAACCTTCAGGGAAGGCACACCCATTCATGCATGTCTTTCGGAGGCCACTCGACCGCGGGGAGTTCATGCAGACTCCACACAGAAGGCACTCCAGCCAAGAATCTCTTGCTGTGAGGCAACAACGCTACCACTGTACCACCGCGGTACTATACTGCAGTAATATCTGTTATTCTATTCATGTTCTTACTTTGTACAGGCAATATTTATACTCTTGTCACTGGGTTTGGGCCTTTGCCCCCCCATTAATCATGACTTTGTGCTGATGTCTTGCTGTAGAAGGTTGACAGGTATGTTAGGCATAGCTCTCAACCAAACAGGGATAAGTGCCAAAGAAGCAGGGACTTAGCCAGAGTACATCAGGGACATTTAGGGACACTGTTACAGTGTTAGAACTATTTGTGTGACACTTTGACAGAATGAGCGGAGGTGAATTAAAATGCATCATTTGATGTTACAGGAGTATACACCCTTAGTTACTGTTACTATGTATTACGTGTAATCTGCTAGCTTTCCTACAACAGCCAATCATTGTAGGAGGGATTGACAGGGACAGAGCTGGATGTAATTGAAACCACAGATTGTTGAGAGGTATGCCTGTAGGTGTAGAGCAGCAGATTATCACTGACATCTCAATACCATAGATGTAAGACAAGCCTACTGCTGTAGTCCGTATTTCCCATACCTCCATCCTGAAATTTCCGTTTTCGAGTTTCAGACCTGAAGTCTTCTAAAAGATAAGTACCCCATTGGGGATCTCTTTTTCTTGCTCTAACTGATGTCAGAAAAAATTAATAATTGTCTTGCTTGTGGAAAGCAAATACCTCATAGAGATTTTCATTCTTACTGCGTCACCTGTTTAGGCCCAGACCATGATGTCCCTCACTGTCAGTTTTGTGCCTTGTTCAACACCTGAACTATTCATCATTGGGCTTTTTTTGTAGCTAAATACTTTTGCTCTCAATGTCTGTATTCCAAAATGGCTTTGTTAAGCCATCCGACTACCGATCTTCCGAAAAAAGTAAGGATAAAGTCAGAGACAGATTGCATAGGTCCAAAACCGCAGCCGAGGCTTCCGTTAAGCTAGTTGCCAGTCCACCGGTACTCAGTGAGGCACTTTTGCAGCCCCTGATACCCACTTCTACAGATTTACAGACCCCTACTGAGACCCATTCGGAGTCTGATATGCCGCGAGATGCTTCTTTGACTATGGAACTTGTGGCTGTCTCTACCTCGGATGGGTCCAGAGCCACTGTGCAAGCACCGGCTTTTTAGGGTGTATTTAGGCCTACTGATTTTCATATTTCATTTCAAGCCAAAAATACTGAATTCCTCAGGCCTAAAGTTCGCACTATACCTAGAAAACTGACGACCAAAGTGCATTCTCAGGCCCACATGCCTAAAAAACAAATGATTAGAATGGCTGAAGACCTTATTACCTTAATTAGGGGAAGCCAGCCTTCCCCCTCTAAGAGACCTAGAACTGATTTTCCTTCTGATTCTTCTGATCAGGAATCTGACATCCCTGTTTCTTCTGACTACCAAGACTTACCCTTATCTACCTATGAGGATTCTGATGCAGAGGATTTCATTCCCTCTGCTTCGCCTCCAGAACATTTTTCTTTTGGTGAAACCTTGCGTACCCTTAGGGAGCTTTTCCGTTGGGAAAGCCAGGACTATTCTCAGTCCAAAAAGAGATTCAGGGAATTTTTAAACCTGACTCAGCACAGGCCTCTAGCAATCCCTCCTGTTCTGGAGATTGTAGATGATGTTTTCTTAGAATCCAGCCTTACCCCAGATACTTTGCTTCCAGTTTCCAGGAAACCTGACAGGTACTAAGAGTACCTGACTCTCACAGATTCCTTTTCAAGAATCCTACTGCGGATCCAGAGACCATTTCCCAAGGAGAAAAAGGCATTAAGGCTACTACTACCAAAAATCCTACTCCTTCTGACAGGGTTTCTAGGGCTTTAGACAGATGGGGTAAGAAGGTATACACCTCTGCTACTCTGGCCATTAGGGCTTTAAATTGCCAGTTTCATATGTTAAAATATCAGCAGCATATTATGGGGCTAATTAAACAGAAAATTATGTTGATTCTTGACTGTGCAGAACACAAAGATTTACAAAAGTTAATGCATTTTGCTGATCAAGTTGGTATACGTACTTTGCAGTGTGGTTTTGATGCTTTAGAAGCATCTTGCAGGGCTGCTGTCAGTGGGACTATACTTAGAAGGCATGCTTGGCTTAAGGAACAAAACTTGCAAGATCATGTAAAAGCAAACTTACTGGATGCACCCTTAAACCAAGAGCACCTATTTGGCAATAAAGCAGAAGAAGTCCTCAAAAGGATGGAGGAAAAAACTAAATCTATTCAAATTGTTAAAGATTTCTTACAAGTACAGCCACCTAGATTCAATAGTCATTGGCCTTCAAAGAACTGTTCCTTTCCAGTCCCTCCTAGGCCTTCTCAGTCCAAACCCAGGGGCAGCAGACCACCAAGACTTCATCTCAGGTTATGCACAGATCTAAGCAGTGGAGTGCTCCCACATCCAAAACAGGAAGTAGTAAACCACCCCCCCCCCATGGTAAAATTGCACAGTGACTTATCCTTAACTCCTCCAAGCCTTGCTCAACTACTTGCACCTTTTGGAGGAAAGCTCGCCCTGCATGCAAAAAACTGGGAATACATTATGCAAGACAAATTGGTTTTAAACATTATTTCCCTAGGATACAGATTCCACTTCCACTCACTCCCAACCCTAAGTGGATGGCCAGACCTCCCGCCAAACCAGTGGGCAGAGGCCCAAACGCAAGTACTCTCTTTCCTCAGCATCAAGGCTATTCAACCTGCCCCAGCAGAACAAAGGGAACAAGCCTTTTATTCAAGACTGTTCCTGGTTCCCAGAAAAGAAAACTCCTGGGGTTGTATCCTGGATCTGTCTATTCTCAACAATGTTTTGGTGGTTCTAAAATTCAAAATGCTAACTCTCCAACAGCTGATTTCTATGCTAGCCAAGGATTCCTGGCTTGCAAACCTTGACTTAAAAGAAGCTTACCTGCACATCCCCATAAGGGAATCTTGCAGGAAATACCTACGTTTCAGGGTAGGCTCTATGCATTATCAGTTCTCTGCACTTCCCTTTCACTAATCTACTTTGCCCAGGGTATTCACAAAGTGCCTAGTTCCAGCCATTGCTTTTTGCAGGCAGAGAAGAATTCAGATTTACGCATACTTGGATGATTGCCTGATTCAGGCGGAAAGTCAGGACTTGCTATTACAGCACCTGGCATTTGTAAAGAGGCTTCTAACTTCACTGGGGAATACAATCAATGAAAAGAAATCACACTTAGTACCCTGCTAACAGATTGTATTCCTGGGAGCAAGCTTGAACACAACTTCCCAGATGGCACTCCTCACTCCAGAGAAACAGATTTATTTGACAACCTACTTCCACCGACTGGCCACAAAAACCCAGCTATCTGCAAGGAAAATACTGCAAGCTCTGGGGTTCATGGCCTTTTGCATTCTGTTAATTCCATATGCAAGACTGCATATGAGGAAACTTCAGTGGTATCTAAAAGGTTTATGATGTCAACATTCTCAGGACCAGGAAACAATAATTCCTATCATTCCTTCTCTAAGGGCAGAGTTTCTTTGGTGGGAAGAGGCCTGCAACCACAACAAAGGGCTCCCTTTCACTCTACCCTCTGCCGCCCAAACCCTAACATCAGACTATGCATGAGGGGCTCACATGTCAGGGCAGTGCATTCAGGGCAAATGGAACCCAAAGCTGATGCACCTGCATATCAATCAAAAAGAAATGTTAGCTGTACAGAATGCTCTGACAGCCTTCAAAGACTTCATTCTTCCAGGGCAACTATTGGTAAAGACAGACAACGCCACAGTTGTGTGGTACATAAACAAGCAGGGGTAACCCATTCCTACCCACCCTGCAGATTAGCCATGGCTGGAACACAGCCTTGAGCAACCAAGTGCACCTACAAGCTCAGTTCCTGCCAGGCAAACTAAATTCACTGGCAGATGACATAAGCAGAAATCTCATGGACCCACACGAATGGAAACTGGAACTCAAAATATTCAAGCTTTTGAGGAACAGATGGGGGACACCAGAGGTGGACCTGTTTGCCTCCCCTTAGAACTATCAATTGAACAAATACTGCACCAGAACTCCCCACACTCAAGCTTGGAAAGCGGATGTCTTGTCCTTTACCTGGGAAAGCCTTTCAGTATATGCCTTTCCCCCTCTGCCTCTCCTCTCAAAGGTTCTACTAAAGATTAAACAGGACAAGACAAGGACAATCCTGATTGCACCAGACTGGCCACGCCAGCACTGGTACCCTCTTCTGCGCAGTCTGACAGTGCTACAACCGTGACACCTGGCTCAGACCTCTTCCCTGCTCTCCCAGCAGGCGTGCCAGATTCTGCACCCTCAGCTTCAAACCCTGAAGCTTGCAGCCTGGCTAATCCCCTGAGCTCACCTCTAGCAACCCTCAGTAAGCAGGTGCTGGATGTCATTCTTGAGGCAAGGAGGCCTAGTACTAGAAAATCCTATTCAGAAAAGTGGAAAAGATACTGTTCCTGGAGCCAGTCTCAGGGGATGGGCACAACGGTGCCCAGCTTACCTCATATACTTGATTACTTAACATAAATGCTCCACAAAGGCCTATCCTTCTCTTCAAGTAAGATTCATGCCTCAGCCATCTCAGCTCATTATAATACTGAGCCACCCCTCTTCTCTCATCCTCTGGTAAAACAGTTCCTAAGAGGGGCCAAAAATTTAAGACCCCCCAGGACAGCTCCCACTCCAGTCTGGGACCTTAACTTTGTATTGGAAAAACTTACTCTTCCTCCCTTTGAACCGACTGCTACAGCAGAGTTGAAATTCCTCTCTTGGAAAACAGCTTTACTTCTAGCCATCACTTCAGCAAGAAGGGTGTCTGAATTGCAGGCCCTTAAGGCAGTGGAACCCTTCATTATCTTCCATGTGGACAGGGTTTCCCTCAGGACTAACCTATCTTTTATGCCCAAGGTGGTGTCTAGTGTGGCTTTAAACCAGTCCATTCATTTGCTTACTTTTTTCCCTAATCCTCAGAATAAAGGGGAAAGGATACTGCATTCTCTGGATGTGCACAGACAGCTTCGATTCTATTTGGACAGGACTAAGCCACTCAGAAAATCTGACCAGCTGTTAGTCAGCTTTGCTGCAGGGGCAGAGGGGAAGGCCATTTCAATGCAAACCATTTCTAAATGGATAGCACACTGCATCCATTTCTGCACCATGGAAAATCTACCCCACAGGGGATAAGAACACATTCAACTAGGGCTGCATCTACCTCTACTGCATTTCTCAGAGGAGTCCCTACCAGGGCCATCCTGGAAGCTGCAACCTGGAGCTCTGTACATACTTTCACAAAGCGTTAATACTTGCCTATCTTTTCTAAATCCAGAGCTAGATTTGCCAGAGCAGTTTTACAGGGCCTGATTGCCAGCCCTAATGCTTCTTAATCTACCTCCACCCTTCCTTAGCTTTGGGAATCAACCCAGATGCGATGACTGCAACAGCGAAACACAAAAAACATAGTACAGTTGTGTACACTTACCATAAATGTAGATGTTCGAGTGCATTCACTGTTGCAGTCCTGGTTACTCTCCCTCCACCCCCCTGATTATATTTGTTTTCACCTATCCTTTTTGGTTTGGCATATCTTATACTATGAGTATTTGCTTTTTGCTGGGGGTGTTCCACACCATATAATTGCTTCCTATTGTGGAGGCACCTAACATCTGTGGCAAGAAAAACTGATGTAATTGCGTTGGCTGCATGATTTATACCCCTGACGACCTGACGTCATGGAAGAAGCAACAGAATCCGATGCAGAAATCCCAAGATTCTGGTATTCAGGCCGGCTGAGGGCTACCTGCATACAGATGACCCAAATGTGATGACTGCAACAGTGAATACACTTGAACATCTACATTTATGGTAAGCATACACAACTGTACTTTCAGTCCCTGCTGGATGAGTTGCATTGCCTATCTTACTGACTACTGTTAATATCAAAGCTTTGTATCCAAAGACAGAAAACTGCAGCATAATAGTGACATTGTGGAATTTCCAAATGAGTACTTAGATAATTCACTTCTTTTACATCATGTTATCACTGAAATTAATAAGACCACATCACTCATCAAGCCACTTTTTTATCTGGTCTAAGTCCTCTTACACTCTCAGGGCCACCTAATGTACAGAAATGGGCACTTGTATTTCAGTTATGTAGACCATTACTTTTTATACGTCTTTATTAAATCTGAACACAAACAGTGACACAGGTACACATACAATAATGTAAAAGCAAGCAAACCATAGTAACATTTTTGTACAGTGTACGTTTACTTTTTAGCAGTTAGTATTCACTGCAACTTCTTTTTTTTAAATCATGCTGTTGTGACTGTGTTTCCACCAAAGGCCAGAGTGACCATTAGAAGGGGATAAACTAATACTACAATATTTCCTATATGTGTCATTTTTATTCTGAGTGGCAGATATAAGTGATATTAGAAATATCTACAAACCAAACAGTGAAATTCTGATGTTGTCTAGATTAGACTTCAGTGCTAAACCTGTGTACTTGTTTTTTAAACATTAAAATCCTTTTGGCGAAGAAAAACATCCTTGCTGCTTATTTTGTTGTATACTGCACTGTGTTTCCTGCTGAAAGTGATATCAGAAACATAAAACTGTTGCAATGTCTCATCATAAGTTCATAGGTAAGCAATAGGTTGACTACCTTTGTGGGCCATTTTAAGCCTTCTCATTTTCCCATTTTGTGTTCAAAATAACCTATCCATTTGATTATTGATTGGCCTTACCTATCCCATTGTTGATAATTATATATTACTCCTAACTGGGATCATACCATAGATAATTTAAGGGGACCAATGCATGGGATAAAGCGTTGTGGAGCTGCTTCTGTTCATCAGTAGCACAGGGGGCAGTCCTGGGGTACAATTTCTGCTTCCCATCCACAGATCAAGTTGCACTTGAAAATGAACAGGGATGAACTTTGTTTTATGTGGATGAGGGGTCTTTTCCACAGCAGACAGTATATATAAAACCAGAAAAAAAGTAAAAAATACTGATCTTTTAAAGTGATGGTTTCTGACAGTTAACTGTTTTTGTATAAAAAATGATAATGTTCACAACAGTAGGGGAACAAACATCAAGGAATGCTTAGAAAGTATATCAAAAAATTTTGGCCAAAGACCTGCTAAGATGGCGAAGTGCGGCAGTTGCAAGGCTTGTAAATACATCAACGACGGTCCCTATGTTTCTGTGGGTAACTACAAATGGACGTTGAAGAGTCCAGGTTATTGCAACTGCAACACCAGTATGGTAATATATGTAGCCACCTGTCTTTCCTGTCCAGCATTTTATATAGGTATGACGACTAGAAAGTTGAGACACAGAATTTTAGAACACTACAGGGACATAAAAAACAAGAAATCCACCAATTCACTATACAACCACACGAACAACTGTTCTAATATAAAAAAAATAGTTTTTTGTTATAGATAGGCTTTGGACAAAAGAGTTTGGGGGAGATTATAAAACTATCTTGGAGGTCAGGGAATGCCTTTGGCAGATTCGATTAGATGCCAATAAGGTTCCTGGCATCAACGAAGCTTTATCCCTAGCTTGCATATTAAAGCACAAGGCAGCTTGTATTTAACATTTTTTCTACACATTTTGGACAACTTACAAAGAAGGTTTCAATATTTATTCATTATTATTCATACACATATATATTATATTTATTTTACATATATTTCACATTATTCCAATAACTATAGGTATGATGTGTTTAATTAATAATACTTATATTGTAACTTTACAGTCTAACAACACAGAGTTTACATTTTCAAGTTTTTTTAATGAATTTAGTTTTGCATATAAGCATTCAGTTTTGCTTTTTGTATCATTGTATACTACCAGGAAGAAATGATTTTTGAAGCTTACACAAGCAAATGTCCTTTTTGAATGGGCAACTACAGGGTTAATTGACACACAACTTGATTAACAGAAGCTGTGACTCATTATGTTTAATTGGTTTTGATTATAACAATGACCATTGAAAGTATATATAGATTTTTTAAAATGTAACAGACTGACTCTGAAGATGCCCTACCAGGGTGAAAGCGCTTAGTCAGTGAAGTTTTATGTAGTTCTAATAAAAAGTTGGTGATTTTATCTTGGCAACACCGTTGTGCTTTTTATTTTTATTAGTTCATTTTCATTTTTGGAATCATACCATAGATAATTTAAGGGGACCAGTGCATGGAATAAAATGTTGTGGAGCTGCTTCTGTTCATCAGTAGCACAGGGGCAGTCCTGGGGGTACAATTTCTGCTTCCCATCCACAGATCTAAGTTGCACTTGAAAATGAACAGGGATGAACTTTGTTTTATGTGGATGAGGGGTCTTTTCCACAGCAGGCAATATATATAAAACTAGAAGAAAAGTAAAACATACTGATCTTTTAAAGTGATGGTTTCTGACAGTTAACTGTTTTTGTATAAAAAATGATAATGTTCACAAAGAAATAACACTACATCTGTTCTTCATTTTGTATCCTGAAGAGCAGTCTACATATATAGCTTAGTTTTCTAGCAACTATTCCTCAAAAACTCCTAGAAAAATTCTGTCTATTTCAGAATTAAAGCCAGTTGTGTGGAGGTAACATATTTATTGCAGTTGTTCAGGTACCCGTTTCCTTACAGCTTACCTACTTACTGCCACCTACTTACAAAGTCAAATATTTGACCTACAAGCAAAGCAACTCAATCCTATTACATATATACCAGAGTAAATGCTGTCCCAGAATCCCAGCTCCTTATGCTGGGTAGAGAAATTAGAAGTTAGCTGTGTGTATGCATGCAGTCAGCCAGTACGCAGTTTCATCTTAGGTAAAAACTGTACAACTACATACAGCAAAACAAGACTGAAAGAGTGAGTGGAGGAACAACTTCCAGGAAAGTAATCAGCAGTTAAATGGCTAATTTAAAGATAATCCACTCTCTTAATAATTATGAACGTGTGGACACACACACACACACACACACACACACACACACACACACACACATGCACAGGTTTGTGTGTGTGAGGTATCCTTACATCTGTTTGAGTCACTATATTATTTAGTTCCAAAAGGTGTAACTTGTGAAACTTAAAAAAAGAAAGAGATGCCTAGTATTTTTTTTGTTTTATTTTTGTTTTGTTTTGCAGGGAAAGAGGCAGTCCCTACTGCACCCATCCCCACTCCTCCTATCTTAAGTATACTAACACTGTGGTCA
Organism: Protopterus annectens; assembly: GCF_019279795.1. Lineage (NCBI taxonomy): Eukaryota > Metazoa > Chordata > Ceratodontiformes > Protopteridae > Protopterus > Protopterus annectens. Next base: position 1,181,175,375 of record NC_056741.1, on the reverse strand, counting down.
CACTATATTGGAGGAGTAAAAAATAGGGAAAACACATCTAAAGAGCATTACTGACCAGAACCAGTTCTAGCACTGGGCGACCAAGGCAGTTGCCTAAGGCCCACTGGCGGGGGGAGGCCTGGGTGGCTGGGCGAGGGCTCACTGGCAGAGGGATTCATTTTTTTAATTAAAAAATGCAAAAAATTATGCTTTTTTAAGTACATTCTTTTCTAAGAACGCAGTTTGCTTCCATTCGCATACACCTGTTGTGTCTGCTTGACCTGTTAACATCTTTGCCTTCCACGTGCTTGGAATTTAAATACATGAAGATGTTTGAACTGTGGACAACAGATGGACAAGTAAGAGATGTATGTGTGCAAGTGTGCAACTGTGGAATTGAATACAAGAAGAAATTTAGACTGTGGACAAAAGGTGGACAATTAAGAGGTAGATGTATGCATAAAAGCAGTAAGTAGGGGTGGGTGTCAGTGTGTGTAAGCGGTAGGTAGGTAGGAGAGTGTGTGTGTGTGTGTGTGTGTGTGTGTGTGTGTGTGTGTGTGTGTGTGTGTGTGTGTTTGTGTGTGTGTGTGTGTATGCAAGAGGTAGATTGGTGTGTGTGTGTGTGTGTGTGTGTGTGTGTGTGTGTGTGTGTGTGTGTGTGTGTGTCTAAGAGGTAAATAGGTAGGTGTGTGTAAGAGGAAGATTGGTAGTGGTTTGGGTGCACGTGTGTGTGTGTGCGTGTGTGTGTGTGTGTGAGTGTTTGTGTGTGTGTGTGTGTGTGTGTGAGTGTGTGTGGAAGAGGTAGGTGTGTGTGTGTGTGTGTGTGTCTGTAAGAGGTAGATAGGTGTGTTTGTATGTGTCTAAGAGGTAAATAGGTAGGTGTGTGTAAGAGGAAGATTGGTAGTGGTGTGTGTGCATGTGTGTGTGTGTGTGTGTGTGTGTGTGTGTGTGTGTGTGTGTGTGTGCACGCACGCATGTGCGCATGTGGAAGAGGTAGGTGTGTAAGTATGTGTGTGTAAGAAGTAGATAGGTAGGTGTGTGTGTAAGTAACAGGTATGTAGGTTGTGTTTGTGTGTAATGGCAGACATTTGAGTTTCAGACTTCATATCCATTAGAAAAATGCATACTAACATAAATCTGGTTATTCTGTCAACTTCATGAGATCAATATTTAAACTATGTCTCTATTTTTAGACCATTGCCCCCCATATTTTTAGGTTTTATCCAGTTTCTTTGCACTAAGAAGTTGAGCGGTATGGTAGGTAGGTGTGTTAGTGTGTGGGAAATGTCCTAGTTAGGGAAAGCAAGTAGTTATTTGCTCAGGCTCAAACCTTGTACCTTAGTTACAAGAAGCAGTAGCTTGAATCCTCTATTCTAACTACCAAGCTGCATTTTTCACGGAATTGAGTTTCAAGTGTATTTTTCAGGGACTTGAGTTTGAAGTGCATTTTCAAGGAACTGTTTGCTTCAAGGGAAGAGAAGATTACTGCTGCTCATGCTAACTCTGCTTACAATGTGTAACTGTTTTGTTTAAAAATGGTATCACTATTATATAGAATTAAAAGCATTGTTCATAGCACAACAGGTAGTATAACTGCTTTTGATGCAGAAGGTTGTGGGTTCTACTCCACAGCATGTAGATGGAGTGCTGGTACTGTGTATTACTTTAAGGGAGTGGGGTGCTGCAGTCCTGAGTGTGTCCTCCTTTGGATGAGATGCCTAGTAAATGTGAACCTGTTATCAGTTTGCCATCCATTCCCTATTACAGTATTATCAGATTACCATTTTTAATGTAACACTAGGCAGTTTATTCTCCAAGGGTAGCAGGCACTGTATTTGTAGATGAAACACTGAAATATAAAGTTGTTTGCTAGCAGCAAATTCTTCATTAGTTACAGCTCTCTTTAATGTGGAATTATTCAGATGAGTTTTACTTATGCAGAGATTGTGCATATTGACTGATTGTGGCTTGCAAAAGTTTGAGTGGCCTTTTATAGTTGAAATGTTCTGAATTGGGCAGTTTTGTCATTATTGGTTCATGTGTTTTGTCTCATTGCTTACTGGAAAAATGTTCAAAACTATAAAAGGTAGAACATGCTCCAACAAGTGTTGCTATATTATGCAAGGAA
>NC_056741.1:1181153234-1181172768 GCF_019279795.1 Protopterus annectens | reverse complement strand
ACCTCAGGCTATGCTGGACCCATGCTGATCATAAACTTAGTTAGCCTCCGTGCCAAGAGTTATAACTCTTACCGCGAGGAGGCTAATAAATCTGGCCCCATTGTCTCATTAAGGCTGGTAAATATCTCATTGTTTATGTCATCCATTAGAACTGTTAATGGGATAATCAACAGTAGCATGTTTAGAATGCGTCCACTCAGTTAGTGGAAGAGTGGCCCAACCACTGACACAAGCCCTTTAATGAAAGATAAGATACCTCACCGTAAGACTTCCTGTTAAACGTATTCCTGAATAAAGAGCAAAAAGAACAAATAAAGAACAAAGAAATGACAGACTACAGACGTGTGAAAAAGCTCACCATGCTTAATAAGTATTTTTGTCGCTTCCTTAAGACATCGGTACATGTTATGAGCTCTCAGTAAATAAGCAACACTTCAGATCTGGTGCTTACTTGATAATGGAGACACTGTTCTAGAAGTTACATCTATTTCTTGTGAGAGTTTTTTATGCATGTAAAAGAGTACTGGATTGGATGTGTTTGTTTCTGTCTTCTAAGTTCTGATTTTGTGAACATTTATTGCTTTGAGGTTCTGATGTTGTTGTCTTGTTGTTTTCAGTTTTGGTTTTATGTTAATTTGGTAAGCTGATAGGGATCCCAGTAATACACATACAGAAATGGACAATGGAAGTGCATTTGTATGGCTGCCAAGTGTGCAACAAAATCTGGAAGGCTTAGGATTTTTGCTTGTAAGCTTTTACATAGGTATTTTTATTCTTCAAGTAGATGTCAGAGATTTTTTCACATTTAGAGAGCAGATATTGGAGGTGTATTGGGGAAGAGGTAGGTACCTGGGAACAGTTTTTTATTTCTGAATGCAAAGATTTGGCAGATTTTAAAAGTTCCCTGCTGGTATTTTGACAGAATTAAGGAAATTATTATTTTGAGATGGGTATAGATATGGGGGGGGGGATTCAAGAAAGCCTACATGGACATTTTTTCCATGTAGGCATGAGTGTTTATGGTGCTTACATGGGTAAAGCTTGGATAATGCTGAATCAAGTTAAACAGAGCAAAGGCGTTGCACAAGCGTTAGCCAACTGGGGAACTGTCTGTGGCATGCAAATCACCTCATAGGCAAGTGAATTGCATGCAGATAAGGGTGGTAGAGTGATCCAGCAAGCAGATAGGCAGTCCTGCAGACCCCGTGCTGGTGTCTGGTAAGAATTACACAGAACAATTTTGTGTATTGCAGGACACCGAGAGGGCTGTAAAAAGAGATGCCGCCAAATTGGCAGAAATAGCATAGTAGATGCAGGTATGTGCAACACTATCCACCATGTGTCCAAAACCATATGGAAAATAACTTAAATTATTATTTTTTTAATAATCTGGGTATGATGTTGCTCGATTAGCCACACACTCCAACAAACATGCTTTTATAAAAAATAAATAAAATAAGAGTGTAAACACCAAGTTTATTAGTATGTGACAGTAATGTGTTATAGGACTCTGCTTGGAGTATGTAATATAATGGTGAACTGCTACTATTGGTTTGCTAATGAGGCAGGGCCTGGAACCATGTAGTTTCCAGGTTCTGTGCACAGATCTCTATACTAATGAGCTGGGGTTACTGAATAGAACAAATGGGTATCCGTGTCCACAGATTCCATCCATGTAGGCACAGAACCATGTTGATGTCCACAGAAGAAGTAGCTGACATCAAAAGGGGGTGTGTCCACATTCTTTTAAGCTCATTGGAGCTCAGCGACACCTGTTTGCTCTGCATGGCGCTCTACTGAGAGGGGTGGGGGGTATCTAGTGACTGCTAAGCTTTGTTTACCTCCAGGGGGCGTGTTTTTGTCGTGTGTTTTGCACTTACAATAGCGGCGATGCATGCTAAGCATAAACTTCAATGGGGATGTGTCTAGTGACTGCTGAGTAATGTTTATCTTTGTGGTGTTGGTTTGCGAGGCATGCCATAGTGCTAAGCGAGTAAGGCTGTCACAAAAAAAAAAAATTGGCTGAGAAAGCCAATGATATATTAATTACTGATGACCCCTCTTTCAATTAAACTATGGCCATTAAAACCACTTAATGATGTACTTGGCAGGTGGAATGCATCATATATAGCCAGTCACACAGGCTACACCTACAGCAGAGCACTAGAACGGCTGTATACACCCTACAATTTGATTTCACCCCTCATACTCTGCACCAGTGGAGTATAAACTTGGGATTTTTAACTGAAGTACTGCTAGGGGCTGCTGCAGGTCTGCTACATCTGTATGTGCTAGATGCTGAGGTCACTGCTGATGTTGCTGCTGACAATAGGCCTAGACTCAGAAGGAGAAGAGTGTTCAAGCCCAGGGTAACAACTGGGGAGCAACATGTAGGCTCGAGATTGTAGAGTGCTACAGGGTGGACAGGGACATACAACAACTCACTGAGCCCTGCTGCCCTCAACTCAGACTCAGAACCAACAGAGGGGAACCCATCCCAGTGGAAACAAAGGTATGTGTAGTCCTGAGGATACTAGCTACAGGTACTTTCCAAAGACCAAATGGGGACATGATGGGGGCCTCACAGGCATCAGTTTCCAGGGTACTTCACCACTTCCTGGATGGCATGCTACCACATGCCAGTGAGCACATTTATTTACTGCACACCCCTGAGGAGAGGGACATCAGTTTGTGACTCTTCTACCGTGTAGTACACTACCCTGAGGTACTGGGTGGCATAGACTGCATTCATGTACACATCAAGGCACCACACAGTGAGGAGGGTAGAATCAACATCAACCACAAGGGTATCACTCCATCAACTGCCAGGTCTTATGCAGTGCCCAGGGCATTATCATGAATGTGTTTGCTGGCAGCCAGGGCAGTTATCATGACTCCCATATCTGGCATGCATCACAGCTGCATCAGATGTTTGCTAGCGGGGACATCCCATACGGCCATTTACTGGGGGATGCTAACTGCGCACTGGAACCCTGGATGATGACACCCATCGGAAATGCAAACACACACATGGAAGAATGCCATAGTGAGGTACACATACAAACTAGGAGCATCATAGAGTATGTGTTTTGGCTGCTGAAGTCACTGATGTTCTTCATGTTTCACTGTTGCAGTCATTACAATTGGGTTATCCTGCTGGCAGGCTACCCTCAGTCGGCCTGAAATCCAAAGTCTAGGTCCGGCGTCAGTTGCTGTCGCCTCTTCCCTGACATCAGTGTGCCAGGGGGAGACATAAAGATGCAGCCGATGCCATTTTATTTAGTCTTTCTTGCACGGCGCGGTGCCCGAAGCAGAAGCAGGTTAAGCAAGTGCCGGTCATTAGGTAACTCTTGAAGATTTCCGTGTTCGAATTTCAGATCCGAAGTCTTCATTAAAGCTAAGTACCCCATTGGGAAACTTTTTCTTGCTCCAGTCCGATGTCAGAAAAAGTTAATAATTGTATTTCTTGTGGGAAGCAAATACCTCATAAGGACTTTCACTCTTACTGTATTCCTTGCCTAGGCCCTGACCACGACGTTGCTAATTGTCGGCTTTGTGCTAGATTTAACCAATGCACTATTAAGCGTCGGTAGGATTTTTCATTTCACTATTTTGGCAGAAGATTTAATTATATGAAGTCGTCGGACCAGCCGACTACTGGAATTCACAAGAAACGCAAAGAAAAAGAAAAGGACAGGCATCCGAAGTCCAAAACCGATGATGAGGCTTCTTCTAAGCCAGTCATGCGTTGTTCTCAGTGAAGCGCCGCGGCCCTGGCGACCCGCTACTTTAGACCCGCGAGGCCGCTGCCGACTCCCCCGTGGGTCGGCAAGGCCGCTGGAAGCTCAAGGTATTGGACAGCAGGAGACTATTCCCTCAGATGGGTCCGGAGCCTCTGAGCAGGCATCGGCTTCTGAGGGTGTTTTCAGACCTACTCACTTATATGTTAAAATTACTCCAGCTTCAAAGGCAAAGATTAAAGCACCTTTAAAGACAAAGAAACAAGTACAACAGCCTCATGGACAGGCCTCCATGCCCAAAAAACAGATGCTCAAAATGGCCGAAGACTTAATTACTTTGATCACGGGTTCCCATCCCCCTCCTGATAAGAGGCCTAGGCAAGAGACAGAATATGAATCTTCAGATCAGGTTTCCATTTCATCTGATTCCTCTTATGATCTATAATACTCTCTTCCTCCCTATGAGGATTCTGATGCTGAAGAATCTATCCCTTCAGCCTCTCCTCTGAGGATTACTCTTTTGGGGAAACTTTGCATACCATGAGGGAGCATTTCCACTGGGAGAGCCAAGATTATTCAGAATCTAAGAAAAGATTCAGAGACATCCTTTTACTACCACAGCACAGGCCCCTAGCTATTCCACCTGTGTTAAACATTGTAGATGATGTATTTTCAGAGTCCAGTCTGACCCGTGACTCCTTACCTCCAGCTTCTGTTAAGCTGGACAGATACTGGGGTTCCTGACTCTCATAGAATTTCTTTTTCAAAAAACCCTGCTGCTGACCCAGAAACTATCTCTCAGGGTCCCAAAGGGGTCAAGGCTTCTAATGCAAAACTACCTACCCCTGAAGCAGGGATTCTAGGGCACTGGACAGATGGAGAAAAAAGATTTACACTTCTGCTACCTTAGCTATAAGGGCTTTAAATTGTCAGTTTCATAAGCTCAAATATCAGCAATATATTATGTCACTGCTTAAACAAAAAATGTTGATAAACTCTGAATGTGCAGAAAACAAAGAAATGCAGAATTTATTACATGCAGCTGAACAAGTTGGAAAGCATACTTTGCAATGTGGCTTTGATTCTCTGGAGGCCTCCTGCAGGAAGACGCTGATCACAGGTTTTGTCATTAGGAGGCATGCTTGGTTAAAAAGGAACAAAATCTGCCACCTGATCATGTTAAAACTTCGAAAAATTAGTAGATGCTCCATTACAGCATGATACCTTGTTTGGTGTTAAAGCAGAAGAGGTGTTAAAGAAAATGGAGGACAAGGCTAAATCTATGCAAACAGTCAATGATTTCTTACAGGTACAGCCTCCAAGATTTAGCAGACACTGGCCTACAAAGAATTGGTCCTTTCCATTGTCATACAGGCCACAAAGTGGCAGATACAGACACCCTCGAGGCAGATCCCAGCCTCAAGGTTCGTACAGGTCTAAACAATGGGATGCTTCTACCTCCAAAAGTGGAGAAGACAAATCACAGCCTTACAGGAAACAATCCCAATGACTTCCCCCCGCCTGCACCAAGCACTTATCTTCTGGCAGCACATTTAGGGGGGAAACTAGCACTTTTTTTCTCAAAATTGGCACATAATAACCCAGGACAAATGGGTCTTGGACATAGTGTCACAAGGCTACAAGTTTCACTTTCATACCCTGCCAAGGGCAAACGGTTGGCCAGACCTGCCAAAAAATCAATGGGCAGAGGCACAAAAACAAGTCTTATCCCTCATGGACATGAGGGCCATTCAACAAGTACCAGAGCAAGAGCAGGGACAAGGATTTTACTCAAGACTGTTCTTGGTCCCCAGAAAGGACAAAGCCTGGAGACCAATACTGGACCTATCTATTCTAAACACATATCCGGATATACCAAAATTCAAAATGTTGACTCTACAGCAGCTTTTGCCCATGCTGGGCAAGAGGGCTTGGCTTGTGACTTTAGACCTAAAAGAGGCATACCTGCATGTCCCAATCAGACAAATATGCAGAAGATACCTCAGATTCAAAGCTGGCTCAATGCACTACCAATTCTCTGCACTGCCCTTTGGCTTATCTACTGCGCCCAGGGTCTTCACAAAATGCCTGGCACCAGTAATTGCATTCTGCAGACAAAGAGGAATGCAAATATATCCTTACTTGGATGACTGCCTCATTCAAGCAGAGAACAAGGGCATTCTACTACAGAATCTGACGTTTGTAAAGAGATTACTAACATGTCTAGGGTACACAGTCAACAAAACTAGTACCCTCTCAAGAGATAATATTCCTGGGTGCAAGCTTAAATACAACTGCCCAGATGGCTTATCTCGCACCAGACAAACAAAGGCAACTGACTACCTATTTCAAACTGTTGGCAACAAAGGCCCAGTTATCTGCAAGAAAAATTCTGCAGGCTTTGGGCTTCATGGCATCCTGCATTCTACTAATTCCATATGCAAGACTGCATATGAGGAAACTTCAATGGTACCTAAAAAAGTGTTTGGACTCAACATTGCCACAGCCTGGAAACAATAATCACCCTCATTCCCTGTCTGCAACAGGAGTTTCGATGGTGGGCGAAGGCCGGTCACCAGAACATGGGACAACCATTCACTTTACCCCCAGCCAGACAGACATTAACAATGGATGCATCAGATTATGCCTGTGGGGCCCACATGGCAGGAAGATGTATTCAAGGCACATGGTCCGCAAACCAAATGCATCTACATATCAATCTAAAAGAGATGCTAGCTGTCCAGAATGCCCTGACAGCCTTCAAGGACCTACTTCATCTGGGACAACTACTGATAAAGACAGACAACACCACTGTCATGTGGTATATAAACAAGCAGGGAGGCACTCATTCTTACCCCCTTTGCAGACTAGCCATGACTTTATGGGACACAGCATAGACTTACCAAGTACATCTGCAGGCACAATTCCTGCCAGGAAAGATAAATACTCTGGCAGATGAACTAAGCAGAAACATCATGGATCCCCACGAGTGGAAATTGGATCCACAAGTCTTCAGCATGATAACAAGGAAATGGGGATACCCGGACATAGATCTATTTGCCTCTCCTCACAACTGCCAACTAAAGAGATTCTGCACAAGGATTTATCAAAGACAAGCATGGAAAGTGGACGCCCTATCTTTCAGCTGGAAAAACTTAGCAGTATATCCCTTTCCTCCACTGCCTCTCCTCCCCAAAGTACTCCTAAAGGTCAAACAGGAGAAGCCAAAAATGATACTGATTGCCCCAGACTGGCCCCGCCAGTACTGGTATCCAATCCTAAGGAACTTGTCTCAATGCCCAGCCTGGACCTTATGTCAAATACCTCATCTACTGTCCCAACAAAACAATCAGGTCCTGCACAGCCAACTCAAGACCTTTAATCTGGCACCATGGCGGATAATGCAGTCATACAAAACACACCTCTCACTAAAGCGGTGATGGATGTCATTTTGGGGGCCAGGAGGCCTAGTACCAGAAAATCTTATGCTGGAAAATGGAAGAGATTCCGTGCTTGGAACCAGGCACGAGGAATTGACACAACTGTACCAAATATTCCTCAGATTTTGCAATACTTAACTGAGATGCTGGACAAAGGCCTATCCTTTTCATCAATTAAAATTCATGCCTCTGCCATTTCTGCTCATTACAATACAGAGCCACCAATCTTTTCTCATCCTTTATTAAAGCAGTAACTCAGAGGAGCCAAAAACTTAAGGCCTCCAAGGAGATCACCAATACCTGCATGGGACCTCAATTATGTTTTGGAAAAACTCACCCTGCTTCCTTTTGAGCCAGCTGCTACAGCTGATATTAAGTTTTTATCTTGGAAAACAGCTCTGCTCCTAGCAATAACCTCTGCAAGATGAGTCTCAGAGCTACAGGCACTCATGGCTGTGGAACCTTCTATCATTTTTTATCCAGACAGGGTTTCTCTGAGGACAAACCCGACATTTATGCCTAAGGTAGTGTCCAGTGTGGCACTTAACCAAACTATTCATCTACTTACCTTTTATCCAAACCCACAGAATAAGGGGGAGAGAATTCTGCATTCTTTGGACATACACAGACAGCTATGCTTCTACTTGAACAGAACCAAAGCTTTCAGAAAGACAGAGCAATTACTAGTGGCATATGCTTCAGGATCACAAGGAAAGGCTATTTCAAAGCAGACTATTTCAAAGTGGATAGGCCACTGCATTCATTTCTGCTATTCACAACATGGCAAGCCAGTGCCTAAAAGCATTAGGCTACATTCAACCAGAGCAGCAGCTACTTCAGCAGCCTTCCTCAGGGGAGTACCAACCAAAGACATTTGAGAGGTTGCTACCTGGAGTTCAGTGCACACCTTTACAAAGCACTATCATTTACCACTCTACTCTAAATCCAGGGCAGGCTTTGCCACTGCAGTTCTGCAGGGCCTCATAGCCACCCCCTACTGCTGTTTAGCTCCAGCCTCCCAACCTTAGCTTTGGGATTCAACCCAATTGTAATGACTGCAACAGTGAAACATGGAGAACATAGTACAGTTGTGTACACTTACCATAAATGTAGATGTTCCAGTGTATTCACTGTTGCAGTCCAGGTTACCCACCCACCTTCCCCCATATCTTTGCTGGAACTTATCTGTACTTCTCTAATCTATACAATCTATGTGGTGCATTTGCTTGTAGATGAAGGCATAATATACTTTGGTGCATGCATGCTTTATTGACATATTTTTAGCCTACCGTTTTGGGGGCACCTGACATCTGGGGCAAGAAAAACTGAAGAAAATGGTGTCGGCTGCATCTTTTATACCCTTGACGCACTGACGTCAGGGAAGAGGTGACAGCAACCGATGCCGGACCTAGACTTTGGAATTCAGGCCAACTGAGGGTAGCCTGCCAGCAGGATAGCCCAATTGTAATAACTGCAACAGTGAATACACTCGAACATCTACATTTATGGTAAGTGTACACAACTGTACTTTCCATTGCTTCAGTATATCTTGTGGAGCCCTGCAGTACTCTCCAGCCACATGTGCACAGATGTTCACAGCATGTGCCATGTTACACAATATGATCCAATGTTATGGGCAGCGCAGTGGTGCAGAGGTTAACATTGTCACCTCACAGCAAGAGGTTCACCGGTTCGATTCTCGGCTAGGGTGCCTTCTGTGTGGAGTTTGCATGTTCTCCCTGTGTTTGCGTGGGTTTCCTCTGGGTACTCCGGTTTCCTCCCACATTCCAAAGACATGCATCTGGAGCATTTATCCCTGTGCCTCCACTGAAAACAGGCTCTGTGGAACCTAGTCATACTTTCCAGGTCAACAAATATTAAATAAATAAAATTTAAGAAAAAATAAAAATCCTGTGGAAATAGCTGCAGCAGGATCAGCAAAGGGAAGGGTTACACAGCCTTCACCAGTGCTTAGGTCCCCACAGCCACACCTACAGAGGGACTTAGAAAAGGAAATCCCTGAGGTTGTCCCTGTAGGCAGACGTAGGCATGCCCAGTATGCCCTGGCCTTGGCCAAGAGACAAGACATAGCACATGCACTGACAAGCTAGGGCCCTACGGACTGATACTTTACTCCAGCTCACATACATATACTAAAAATTATGCCAGCCAGCCAGCTCACACAACCTGTACCTAACCATGTATTGGCTGTGTACTGCATGCATCAGACAGAGTCCACTGTGAACGACAGGTCTCTCAACTGCTACATTCGCAAGGTAAGCCATTCTTCTATACACCACTTGTACAGGGTACTAGACTATGGTAGCATATGTGTAGACTTGCCGCATGTATGCAAAGGAATATAATGGGCTACTGGGATACCTGCAGAGATCTAACAGCCACTTGGGAAAAGAGTTACTCTGTCCAGTATTATGTGTCCCGTAATATTCACTTGGCCCCATGGCTGGAAGCTCCAATACAGTATTAAAGGGAGATGCCAAACAGTGGGGTCACAGGAGAGTTGCCCAAGTGTCTATGCCAGCAGAGCATGGGCTGGTCGTCCCCCACCCCAACACATCAGTGTTCCCATACAACTGCTGTAACAGTAAATCTGCAATGATATTTCAGCAGACCAGACAATTCCAGGGCTGTGACATAGAACCTGGCCACACTTTGTATTTCCCACATAATGTACGGGTGACACTGTATGTCTGTATGTTGTTGATAATGTGAGGAATGAAACCTCTCTGTCTGGTGGCTGATGTGGCTCACTGGGCTGGGGACATTACTGTGGGTGATGGTGTTGATGGTTCAAATCTGGCAGCATCTACATTTTTTGCATGTGAGGTACTCATATGGTGCTATTCCCACAGACTGCCATAACTCCTCAAGCTGTTATTGGATGAAAGCTAGACAAAGCCAGAGAGGATGGGGGGGAGAAAGGGCCAAACCTACAGACAGACATTATAGATACTCTGAGTAACCTAGAAGGTAGCTAGTATAACAGCAGGTTTCAACAGGTCAGATTAGCTGCAGGATATAAAGGCCATCACTTAAATGTGTCAGTAGTTACAACAATTCAGTGACTGCATTTTACAGTATTTACTGGAAAACCAACAATGTACTAGGAACAGAGAAGACATATGGGGCAAAATGGCGGGCATTCTGCAAAAACATGTACAGGGAGAGGTATGCAGACTGTCACCCTGTGTGTGGTGTTACATCATTTACCCCAGTCACATCATACCTCTCAACCTCTTAAAACAAGAAATCTGGACAAAGCCATGAATAAAAGTGGGACACAGGCCTAAAAATAGGGATAATGTTATAGATATTGCTTTTACACACTTAGAAAGTTACTAGAATAACAGGTCTTGCATTAGAATGAATTTCTGGATGGGTATGGAATCTGAAAGTCATATGTCTGTCATTATTTCCAACTTCAGTCTGTAATGATTTGCCACTAATTTCCTAGGAAGCCACACATTTATGTAAAATGGACCATGACTATGAGGCAAAAATGTGGACACTCTGCGAAAATCTGTACATATGAGAGGTATGAGTCACATATTAATTACATCAAACAACCAATGAATGCCTTGGACAAGTACAGGGAAGTGCTGTACTGTGGAAAAAGGTGCAGCAGCCAATGTCTGCAGTACACAAAATCCTGGATTGGAGTACAGGTAGCTCTGGTCTGGAGTCACCTTCTAGATACTGACAGTCACACTGGGCATGCTCCTACACTTAGCTAACCTGAGCGCAAGCCTGTTGCCTCTTCCTCACAAAGACCGGCTATGTGGAAATATGTCAGTACATACAGACATCAGCATATACATATCTGTCTGTCCTTATCCCCTTCACATGATTAGCATATCTGTCAGTATGTGGCACATATATATATGTGTGTGTGTGTGTATATATGTATATATATATAAACATATATAGAGATGATAACACTATATATATATATATATATATATATATATATATATATATATATATATACACACACATATATATAGCTATATAAAGTACAATGCTACACAGACTCTTTACATATAGCTACATGACACATTTACATAACGTACACACACAGCAACAGGTAAGGAGAAATCCTTGATGTTCTTCATTCCACATTGCTGCAGTCCTAACTATTGGGTAGTCCGCTGTCCAGTCGGCCCGAATACCAAAGTATATGGCTGACGTCGGTCAGGGGGCATTAGACTGACGTCAGTACGTCAGGGTACTAATGCGCATGACCGACGTCATATCCTCAGTCTTTTTTGCCGCATGGTCCAATGCAGAAGCAATTTTGCGAGTGCAGGTTGGCGTTCTGAAAGTTTCTGAAGTCAGAGTTTCAGACCGAATCAAAGTTGGCTAAAGTACCCGTTGGGAATATTTTGGTTTTTCTTGCCTCAGTATTTAACGGATGTCAGAAAAAGTGAATAACTGTATTTCTTGTGGGAAACAGATACCTCATAGGGATTACCATACTTTGTGTATACCTTGTTTAGGGCCTGAGCACGCGTTTGTTGGATGCCGCTCTTGTGCTGGGTTTAACGCGCTATTAAGAGAAGGTTAGACTGTGCCAGGTTGGTTTTGGGAGCGTTGTAATTATAAAATGCCGTCGGATGCTCCGGCCCGCTTCGACCAAAAAGCGCAAGGACAAAGCAGCAAAGCCTGAGTGGAAGAACCGACAGTCCCGGGACGTCGGTTCTCTAGAAACTCAGTGGAGCGGAGGTTCTGCCAGGAGTTTCTTTGGAGTCTCAGGAGAGACTTTACTGTTACAGGATGTGTCCTCTCAGGAAGTAGGCCAGGCTGAGGGGCTTCTCAGGTGGCTGTTCTTCCCTTTTCCTAAGGTGGTTAGAGCCCTCCTTCTGTTTCCAAGGCTTCTTTGAGAGGCAGGCCAAGTTTAGCTTCAGTGGGGTTTCTCCTAGTGCTTCAGGGTCTTTGCCTAAGAAACATATGCTTAAAATGGCAGAGGATTTGATTACTATGATTAGAGGTTCTATGCCCCTCCTGATAAGAGGCCTAGGGTGGAACCTGAGTTTGAGAGTTTTGAGCAATGTTGAGGCTTCTGGGTCTTCGACTGAAGACTTGCAGGAGTTTCCTCCTTATTCTGATTCTGATGTGGATGATTCTACTCCTTCAGCTTCTCCTCCTGAGGATTTTTCATTTTCAGAGACTCTGCATTCCATGAGGGAGCATTTTAAATGGGAAGGTCAAGATTTCTCTGATTCAGGAAGAGGCTTAGGGAATTCTTGTTTTACCCCAGCATAGGCCTTTAGCTATACCTCCTGTTCTGAATGGTGGAAGATGTTTTGCAGAGGCTTCCTGAATCCTGATTCTTTGCCTCCCCAGTTAAACGGATAGGTACTATAGGGTGCCTGAAGCTCATAAGTATCTTTTTAAGAGTCCTAGGGCAGACCCGGAAACTGTCTCTCAGGGGCCTAAAGATTGTGAAGGCCTCTGTTGTTAAAAATCCTGTTCCTCCTGATAAAGAGGCAAGGGCTTTGGATAGATGGGGAAGAAAGTGTATACTTCTTCCACTTTAGCCATGAGGGCGTTGAATTGTCGTTTCACGTATTAAAATATCAGAATTATCTCCTTTCACAATTGAAATCTAAGGTGGATGCTCTGGCAGAAGGTATTGAGTGTAAAGAGTTGCAGGATTTAGTTCATGTGTCTGAACAGGTGGGTAAACATTCCTTGCAATGTGGTTTTGATGCTGTGCGAGCCTCCTCGAGGGTGGCTGCCACTGGTTCTGTTCTTCGTAAACGCCTGGTTGCGGGATCAGAATTTAGCTGAGCATGTTAAAACAAGGATTTTGGATGCTCCTTTACAGTCTGATGTGTTGTTTGGTGCCTGTGGAAGCAGTTTTAAAAGAAAATGGAGGACAAGGCTAAGTCTATGCAAACTGTTAAGGGTTTTTTACAGGTTCAGCCTCCAGTTTAGTAGAAATTGGCCTACTAAGGGATGGACATATCCTGCTTATGATTCCCAGTCTAGGGGTAGGTCTGAACATGGTAGGGGCAAACACAAGGTTCTTTAGGTCTAGAACAGGAGTTCACCTGCTCAGTCTTCTGGTGAGGGGCAGGGGTCAGTCCTTTCATAAACAGACCCAATGACCTACCTTTTCAGCTGCCAGTACATTCTCGCCTGGCAGCACCTTTGAGAGGAAGGCTGGCTCTTTTCAAAGAAAATTGGGATTTAATTACCCAAGACAGATGGGTTTTGGATATCATTCACTGCAGTTTACAGGTTTTATTTCCATACCTTGCCTCCTTTCAAAGGCATGCCAGACATTCCTCCTCTACAAAGAAAAAGGCTCACAAGCAAATTTCTCTGTTGCTTCAAGTAGGGGCCATTCAGCCAGTTCCTGTGCCAGAAAAGGGGCCTAAGATTTTATTCTCGCCTGTTCCTAGTACCCGAAGAAGGGGAACACGTGGAGACCAATTTTGGATTATCTATCCTCAACACTTATCTGGACATTCCCAAGTTCAAAATGTTGGACGTTACAACAGCTTTTACCTCTGCTGGGCAAAGATCACTGGATGGTAACTTTAGATCTCAAGGAAGCTTACCTTCATGTGCCTATCAGACTAAGTTGCAGGAAATATCTGCGTTTGAGCTGGAAATTCTCATTATCAGTTCTCTGCATTGCCCTTTGAAAGCATCTACTGCGCCCAGAGTATTCACAAAGGTTCTGGCTCCAGTGATAGCTTACTTCAGGTTAAAAGGAATTCAAATCTATCCTTACTTGGACGACTGCTGATTCTGGCTCAAGAAAAGAAGACCTTTACAGCATTTGAAATATGTGATAGCAGTGCTAAGATGCCTAGGGTATTCTGTGAACGAAATAAAGTCCAGTCTAGTACCCTCTCAAGACATGTGCTTTCTGGGTGTGAGACTGAATACAGCAGCCAGATGGCCTTTTTAACCCCGGACAAACAAAGAATCTTTCCAGTTACTTCCATCACCTATCTCTTCAGTCCGGGCTGACTGCAAGGACAGTCCTTCAACCTTAGGGTTCATGGCATCTTGTATTCTGGTGCTTCCCAATGCCAAACTGCATATGAGGAAGTTGCAGTATGGTATCTCAAAAATGTATGGACACAGCACTGCCAGCATTTGGACACTGTCATTCAAATAATACCTTGCATTCAAAAGGAATTTTGTGGTGGGCTCAGGAATGTCACTAAACAAGGGACTCTCTGTGACCCGGCCAGAGGCGAGTCAGATTCTAACGACAGATGCCTCAGACATTGCTTGGGAGCTCATCTAAATGGAAAGTGGATACAAGACAATTGGCCTGCCAGACTACAGCATCTACATATCAACATGAAAGAGATGTTAGCAGTCCAGTTTGCATTAATGACTTTCAAGGAGTTACTTCTTCCAGGGCAGGTGTTGATTCAAACAGACAACACAACATCATGTGGTACATCAACAAACAAAGAACACATTCTTACCCGTTGTGCAGGCAAACAATGATTTTATGGAGACTGCGCTCAGCTTGCAACTAACTCTTCAGGCAAGGTTTCTGCCGGGGCACAGAACTCCTTAGCAGATGTGTTAAGCAGACAAATCATGGATCCCACGAGTGGAAACTGGATCTTCATGTATTTCAAAATTGACAGTGTCATGGGGAACTCCAGACATAGATCTGTTAAACTTCTCCACTAAACCACCAGCTGCCAAGTTTTGCACAAAGGGTTTCATCACAACAGCTAAAAGTGGATGCTCTGTCTTTCAGTTGGAAAAATCTTCATGTGTATGCCTTTCCACCTCTGCCTCTTCTCCCAAAGGTGCTCCTAAAGGTCAGACAAGACAAGCCAAGGATGATTTTAATAGCTCCAGATTGGCCTCGGCAACACTGGTACCCGTACTGAGGAGTCTGGTAAGGAAGCCTCCATGGCCTTTACCTTTGATTCCACACCTGCTGTCTCAGAGGGACGGTCATCTGCTCAATGTCAGCTTCACTCTCTTCATCTAACAGCCTGGCATATTCTGTTTTGAACCACAGCAGGTCTCAACTTCCTCAACAAGTTTTAAATGTGATTATGGAAGCCAGAAGACCTAGTACAAGGAAAGTGTCACATGAAAAATGGAAGAGGTTTTTATTTTTGGAGTGCAGCAAACAATTTGGAGATTTCTGAGCCTAATTTGAGTGTGGCTCTTCAATATCTTACTGAGTTATTGGACAAGGTTTGTCTTTTCTCTTCCATTAAGATTCATGCTGCAGCAATTTCAGCTCACTGATTGTGACCCACCATTGTTTTCGCATCCTTTGTTCAAGCAATTTCTTAGAGGGGCAAAGAATATAAGACCCCACGTAGAGCTCCTACTCCTGCTTGGGACCTCAATTTTGTGTTGGAGAAACTTACTCTACAACCTTTTTGAGCCTGCGGCTACTGCTGAATTGAAATACTTGTCATGGAAGACTGCTTTTTGTTGGCCATTACTTCTGCAAGAAGGGTTTCTGAGTGCAGGCCCTTATGGCGGTGAGCCTTTTTGATTTTTCATAAGGATAGGGTATCATTACGTACTAATCCTTCCTTTATGCCTAAGGTGGTTTCTAGTGTGGCTTTAAACCAAACTATTCATTTACCACACTTTTTATGCAGACCCCAAAATAAAGGGGAAAAGATTTTGCACACTTTAGATGTACACATGCAATTGCGTTATTATTTACTTGCAAGCAGGACTAAGGATTTTAGGCAGTCTCAGCAGTTGTTTTGTTTCTTTTGCTTTGAGTTACAGGGCAAGCCTGTGTCAAAACAAACTATTTCTAGGTGGATTGGGTTTTGCATTGCATTTTGTTATTCCCATCATGGCAAGGAGATTCCAGCTGGGATTAGGCCTCATTCCACTGGGGCTACTGCCACTTCAGCAACATTTCTGGGGGTGGCAGCTAAGGATATTTTGGAGGCAGCTACTTGGAGTTCAGTGCATACTTTCTCTAAGCATTATCACCTTCCTCTCTACTCTAAGTCTAGGGCTGGTTTGCCACAGCTATTTTGCAAGGCATGTTGTCAGCTCCTGCTTCTTTATGATTTGCCAGCCTCCTTACCTCTGCTTTGGGATTCTACCCAATAGTTAGGACTGCAGCAATGTGGAATGAAGAACATAGTACAGTTTTGTACCTACCATAAATGTAGATGTTCGAGGATCCACATTGCTGCAGTCAATCCCTCCCTCCTTCCCTCTGTGTTTAGGGGTGGTTGTGTAGGTGAGGTTATATTCTGAGTAATTTGTATTTGTTGTACATATTTTGGGTGCAGGTATGTTTGGAGTTTTGGTTTTTGGCCTTGTCTTTTTAGGGTCTTCTGACATCTGGGGCAAGAAAAGACTGAGGATATGGCGTCGGTCATGCGCATTAGTACCCTGACGTGCTGGCGCCAGTCTAATGCGCCTGACCGGCGTCAATATACTGTGGTATTCGGGCCGACTGGACAGCGGACTACCCAATAGTTATGACTGCAGCAATGTGGATCCTCGAACATCTACATTTATGGTAGGTACAAAACTGTACTTTATACACATTTATATATATATATATATGTATATATATATATATATATATATATATGTGTGTGTGTGTGTGTGTGTGTCTGTGTGTTTGTGTGTGCGTGTATGTGTGTGTGTGTGTGTGTGTGTGTGTGTGTGTGTGTGTGTGTGTGTGTGTGTATATATATATATATATATATATATATATATACTACACACTCTAGCTATCATCTATATATATATATATATATATATATGTGTGTGTGTGTGTGGTGGGGGATGTTACTTAATGTCCCCACATACCCTCTGTCATTTGTCTGATGGGATCAGACCAAGGCTGCAACAGTACATAGTCGACTCACCCACAGATCCCTGTGCCTGCAGAATGTTACCATGTAGACAGACACAGTTGAGCAGGTGCTGTATTGTGCAGTGGTTGCAGTGCATGTCTTGGACAAGCCATGTTGTCCCTGCCCACTTGTCTGCCTATCTAACTGCAGCCAGCCACATATGGCCATACTGGTAACTGTACACACATAGCAGGGTATTAACAGGTATATCAGTCCTAGGACACTAGATGAAATAACAGTACCAAGCAATTTCACTCTGCAGGCCACACGTGTTGTCTAACACAAGGCTACTTTGCGTACTCCACAAGTACTGTGCCTGCATTCGTATGTACAGCAGATATGACCTGTGGCGCATGTGATAAATACTGCAAGCTGTAGTGTGTACTACTATATAGATATGTGTTCTAATCTCACAGCATTCAACTTGTGTGTGTGTAAAACCATATCCCCTTGCAGCACTGCAGCCATGCCCATCTGGCTTATATCTGTGCAATGGTTATGCATTTTACAGCCCTGTGACTAGCTGCTGGCCCTACATTGCCCTCATCTATGTAAGCATAACTGATGTCCACCACCATCTAGGCTTATACGTTCAGAAAACCCAGATGACCTGCATCAAGGGTAGCAGACCTTGTCACAAAGTGTAAAAGCATGATTATGGTGACTGTCCCCATTGTCCCTGACACATTGTAATACACATATGCACCTAGGGAGCCATGCACATATACTGCCATACCTTGCTTACATCATATTTCTGCTGTGCTGCCATGCCATTCTGTGCCACTGTATTTCCTCCATGTGTTCATAGTTGAACCACTCAGACGTCTGGAACAGAAACATGCACAGGTCTGTGATACACCTGTCAGTCTGTAACACTACTGCCAGTCTAACATCATGCAACAAAGATACACAAAGTGTGTTGTGTAGTCATGACACATGTAACATACAAGTGCCTCTAAGTGACCCCACGACTGCCATGGCATAACAATACTGTACTACACAAGTACATGCAAAGTAATATAGTGACCCTGTGCATCAGACACATATTTGCATGTCCCTGCATCAATGGCATGGATGGCAGGGATGTGGCACAGGTATCATCACATGCACAGGGTGTGGTGGGGGGTGCCAGAGACCAAGGCTGTGCCAGACATTTTGACAGCATGTGGATGAGTCAGGAAGGGGTACTGGTTAGATGGGCCATGGAGAGATGCCATGTGTGTCTGTTGGTGACATGCATGTGACAGTGATGTTTGAGTGTGTGCATGTAGACATCAACAGCCAAGCCCTGTGCTTCGGGCCTATGCATGTATGTGTTGGGCTGACTTGTGGACCCATTACATGGTAGAGTGAACAGTTCACTGTCTTAGGCCATGTCATGGGAACTGGCTCCACAAGGAGTAGCACTGGTACCAGCATGCCCAAGGTCAGATGTGGTGCTAGTACCTGATGGTAGTAACTGCTGTCTGTTGGGCCTGTGTCCCCCATGGGACCGCCCAGGACCATGTGCCCATGACATGCCACATTGTGGTGTAGACAGCACACTTTCCTCTGTAGATCTGGAGGTACTGCTATTACGGGAGCGTGAGTGTACATGGCCATGTTCACCAGCAGATGGTGTTGCTGACCTATGTCCACATGTCAGATGCCCAACTCCAGCCAGATGTTCCAGCACAGACAATGTATGGTCAAAGACAGACACTGTCTCAGCCCCTCTGTCCACTACATGAGTGAACTGATTCAGGGTGTCACCATTGCGGTGGAGGCAGTCACGGATGTCAGACTGTGCTGCATCCATAACCCTAGGCATCCATCTGGCGTTGCGTGCAGAATGTGCCTGTGCCTCCATGATGGCCCAAAACATGTGGTGAGTGACATGTGATGTGACACCTGTGACAGGTGGATGAGCAATAGTCCTCCTTCAAGAACCCTTGTCAATCTGCCTGTGTGGGACCTCGCCAGCTCTCTGGCTGTGGCCAGTGTCTACACTCAGTGATGCCATAGTTGTCACACTGTCCTGTTCAATGTTGCCACCCACTGACTGTCCAATATCTGTGGCTTCTGGGGACTGGGTATGTGTGGGCATACTGACTGTGTGTGCGGACAATGGGGGCAGAAGAGGGATGTCAACCTCTGGGACAGATTCAGCCCCTGACAACCCCACTTGTGCCTCACAATGGCCACCATCATCATCAGAGTCTAATGAGACACTGACATCAGGTTGTGAGGGGGACAGGCTCCAACCCCCAAGTTCACTGTGAGAAACAAGACAAAAGCAGTAAATTACTATCTGCACTATTATGTATGGTAATCCACACAGACTCATACAGATGAGGGTCCACAATTGCACTACACATGCCACATCTTCTCATGTCTGATCCCATGCACAACAGACAAGCTCATGACAGCATACACAGACAAGTCAGGCCCTTTATAACTTGCACTTCAGCTACATCCAGTTAATGTTGCCACTACAGTACACCTGTGAGGT
>NC_056741.1:1181119174-1181152734 GCF_019279795.1 Protopterus annectens | reverse complement strand
CACCAAATCAAATGACACATAGCCCACAGACTCAGTGTGTCACTCAACCACAGCCCATAAGGCAAAACAACGTACCCAACACACTAGTCATAGGTGCCTCTATAGTCAGGCACACTGATGTCCCACTCACCAAGCTAAACAAGGAGAAGGTCACTGTCAGCTGCCTTTCGGGTGCCAGGATCCGCCACATAACCCACGCAATCAGGTCACTCCACAACAGGTACAAATATGACTCTGTGATTGTCCATGTTGGTGTGAATGACCTGAGACGTACCTCCCTGGACTACATCAAAAGAGACATGGAAGAACTCTCTGATCTTGTAACCCTGGCAGGTATGACCCTAGCCCTGAGTAGCATACTGCCATCACCCAGAATGATACTGCAGTACAAGGACAAAATGATTGACTTCAACAATTGGCTAAGCTTCTGGTGTCATTCTAAGGGGATCCAGTATCTGTCTGCCTGGGACGACATGGTCGACAGACCACGATGCTTTGCCAGAGATGGCTTGCACCTGTCATCCCTGGGATTCCGGATACTGGTAAAGGCTCTTGCTGCCCCATAGTGCCTTTTTCAGGCAAGCAAAAACTGAGGGTAATGCTACTCGTAAAGGCATTTGACACAATACCCCACTCGGGCATCATAGATAAGCTATCCAGCCTAAATATAAACCCCTATGTCACAAGATGGGTCGCAAACTGGCTCAAAGACAGAACCCACAGAGTCAGAGTTGCTGGAGCCATGTCAGACACGAAACCAGTCACAAGTGGCATCCCACAAGGTTCTGTCCTGGGACCTCTCTTGTTCGGTATTTACTTTTCTGAGGTACAGGCCAATGTGGGAGGACTATGGCTCACCAAGTTTGCAGATGACTGCAAACTGGGCGCCATAATCGACTCTGCAGCTGACATAAACATCCTTCAAAAAGGTCTTGCAGAGATGGATAACTAGTGCCAGAGCCATGGTCTAAAGCTAAATGCCAAAAAGTGTACAGTCATACCCTTTGGTAAAAACAATGTGCCCACAAATTACCACATAGGTGGTAACCCATTAAATACAGAGAAAGTAATTAGGGATCTGGGGACCCAAGTTGATAGCAATCTCTCCTTTGACAACCACATTTTCAAAGTGGTTAGAAAGACCTTCTACATAGCCCACCTCATCATGAAAGGATTCACATCTAGATCAAGAGAGGTAATCGTGCCCCTTTATTCATCCCTCATCAGGCCTATCATAGAATACAATGCCCCCCTTTGGGATGTACCTTACCCGACGCCTGCAGCAATTAGAAAGACCCCAAAATTACCTCAGCAGGAGGATCAAGGGACTCAAACAGATGCCATATGCTGCTCAGTTAAAAAAACTCCAGCTCTACTCATTGCATACCGCCTACTTCGAGGTGATCTATGCCTGACATATAAAGCTATGTCCAACCCAGAATTAATGGACATGCTCCACCTCAGTAAATCTAAATCCCTTAGAGCCACATGCTCGAAGGACTTGAACCTCAGCACAGAAATAAATAGAACATGCTGGAGGGACAGATTCATAACCCAGAGGCTCCCTTCGCTCTGGAATAGAATTCCAATTCATGTTAGGCAGAGCACCTCACTGACTCTCTTCAAGAAGAATCTTGATGAGTGGATGGGGGATCGTAGGTTTGTCCCGGGGATTACTTCCGTGTCACTATTAGACAGAGGCACAGTAAACTAAACTTTAAAAAGGGCACAGTATACTCAAATCAAGGGGTGGCGTAAGCCAAACACAATCGGGCTAGGCTTATAAATGCCCCAGGGCAGATAGCCTAGTATGAACCTATGAACCTATGAACCTATGTTTTGCACTAAGAGGTTGGGTGTATGGTAGGTAGGTGTGTATGTGTGTGTGTGTGTGTGTGTGTGTGTGTGTGTGTGTGTGTGTGTGTGTGTGTGTGTGTGTGTGTGTGTGTGAAATGCCCTAGTTAGGGATAGCAAGTAGTTATTTGCTCAGGCTCAAACCTTGTACCTTAGTTACAGGAAGCAGTAGCTTGAGTCCTCTATCCTGACTACCAAGCTGCATTTTTCAAGGAATTGAGTTTCAAGGGGACTTGAGTTTCAAGTGCATTTTCAAGGAACTGTGAGCTTCAAGGGAAGAGAAGATTACTGCTGCTCATGCTAACTCTGTTCACAGTATGTAACTGTTTTGTTTAGAAATTGTATCATTATTGTGCTATAGTATCATTATTGTGCTATAGAACTGAAAGCAGTGTTAGTAGCACAACAGGTAGTATGCTTGCTTTTGATGCAGAAGGCTGTGGGTTGTACTCCACATCATGTAAATGGATTGCTGATACTATGTAGTACTTTAAGGGAATGGGGTGCTGCAGTAGAGTGTGTCCTCCTTTGGATGAGACGTCTAGTTCACATAACTGTGAACCTGTTATCAGTTTGCATCCATTCCCTCTTGCAATATTATCAGATTACCATTTTATAATGTAACAGTAGAAGGTTTAAACTCCAAGGGTAGCAGGTACTGTATTTGTAGATGAAACACTGAAATATAAAGTTGTTTGCTAGCAGCAACCTGTTCATTAGTTACAGATTCTTTAATGTGGAATTATTCAGATGAGTTTTGGTATGCAGAGATTGTGCATATTGACTGATATTGGTGGATTGCAAAAGTTTGAGTGGCCTTTTATAGTTGAAATGTTCTGAATTGGGCAGGTCTGTTATTGTTGGTTCATGTATTTTATCTCATTGCTTACTGGAAAAAATGTTCAAAACTATAAATTTAAAACATGCTCCAACAAGTGTTGCTGTATTATACAAGGAACATCATTTAATACAATGAGAAAGGTGAAGCAGAGAACTCTCACATGTTGCATGGTCCTAAAAAGTGTGTGTTTAAGAGGTCTATGATTTGAAAACAGCCCAAATGTAAACTTTATCTGCCACTGGCCATATGCATTTTCTTTGAATGTGGGTTTCAATGCATTTTCAATGAATGTGAGTTTCAAGAGCAGAGAAGTTTGAATGCAAAGTCTTGTTTTTATTGTGAGACCGTTTTGCTTTGTTTAGTAAATGTCTATCAGTGTTTGTGCTTTAAAATTTGAAATACATGTTTTAAATTAAATCCAAATATCTGTAATCATTGTAGAAGTAAAACAGAAAACAGTTTGCACACAGAGGTATGAACAGTGTTTATGGTAGCTGAGGAGAAATAGCCAAATAATGGGACACTGTAATGGCTGTGGGGGGCCCAAACCATTATCCTGCCTAGGGCCCCATTTGACCATCAACCAGTTCTGTTACTGACACACAGGCAAACACACTGCTGCAATGTTCAAGATTTAAATTAAAGATCTATAAATACAAATGCCTTATTGAAGTGTACTCATGCCATAAAATATCTGTATGTAATACACACACACACACACACACACACACACACACACACACACAATCACACACAAACACACATAGGTAAGTTCATAGGAAGATGTAATCTTTCATTGACTGGCATGTACTCAGCTCATGGACCATTGGTAGGGGAGTAGGGGAGGACACATGAACTTGCCTTTCCTACAGGACCCATATTAAGGTCAGTTCCTGAGGTTCACTGAAGTGAGGATTGCTGGATTATGAACAACAGTCCATTGGTCCACTACAGTTCAGTTGGTTAGTATGAATATAATCATGAATGTGTATGAATGTGTGTATATTTTAGTAGGTAGAGTGGTTTGTGTGAAACAAAACAGACACTGGAATCAGCATTGTTACTTAAAGTCATACTCTTTGACAAATAAACTAAGTTCAGAAAGTAAATGCAGTTCTTATCAAACAAGTCAATCTGCAGTCTAACATAAATAAATTCATGTATCTGGCAGGCTTTTTCACCTTACAGTGAAATTTTACACTTAAGTGTAGTGTTCCTGTTTTCTTAGAACTCTGGCAGAGTAGCTGGCAAAAGTAAAAGAGTACTTACAGAGACCTCAGCACAACACAGTAGCCCTCCTCCCAATTTCAGCAACAGGGAACAATGAGACAGCCTCACCTACTACTCATGCAGAAATAGATCCAGCTGATTTCTCCACTCATGAGTCAGGTCTCTTACCTCATAGGTATATACCTTTGGAGTGCCTTTCTTCAGGACTATATAACTCCAAAATGAGTCTTCCCCAGACCCACATCAGACCAAAATATCATGCATCTGCTGTGCACTAGGGCACTCTGGTTTAAATACCTTTATATGCAGCTGTTCATCATTATGTCTAACATTATTTCTTGTACCTCGGTTAATCTTTTTAGGGTGTATCCACCAATGTTCTATACTGCAACATTTGTAAAC
This sequence comes from Protopterus annectens, assembly GCF_019279795.1. Classification (NCBI taxonomy): domain Eukaryota; kingdom Metazoa; phylum Chordata; order Ceratodontiformes; family Protopteridae; genus Protopterus; species Protopterus annectens. Next base: position 1,181,148,407 of record NC_056741.1, on the reverse strand, counting down.
TTTAACTTTCATCATCTTGATGGCTGATGCTTCACCTTTATCTTCAGTAATGCCCATTAAGTCAGGTCCTGCTTGAAATAGTGGATAGGATTATGCACAAAGTGAAATGTAGTTGAATTCTGAATAGAATAATTTACTGAAGTACCATAATATGTTTTAAGTATTGTCTACATGGGACATGCTTTTGACTTTTCATATGCCTTTTTTCACCACAACCTAGTTACTGTTATCAAATTAAATGCAAAGCATTTATATAAATATGTCTATGTATCCTAACTCTTCTGTTTGAACTGCTTTATAGTTATGAATCTTTTTATATCTCTATTTCTATTTTATTTCTCCAAGTCTTTTGGGTTTTTAATACCATGATGGGAATGGACCCCATTCCTAAGCCAAAGTACGATTAAAGTTCATGAAATTAGTATTGTTTCAATCTTTGATGTCAGCCAAAAGTGCTCTTCGCAGCACCTGCAGTGTGCCCAGTAATGACTCCTTTGGCAATTCATATGGGGTTACATGTATTGGTAACATAACTAAATGTGATTGTAGATTCTTTTTTATAAGACCCATTGCTCCTACTGCTTTTGGAACTTTCTGGGTATCTGTCATCCACATTGCTCTTGTTTCTGCATGCAGAGCCTGATTTGTTTATGACTCTGTGTCTCTCTGAACGCAAGACACTGTAGTCACTGGGTGTGGTGATTTCAGTGAGCAATGCTACTTTTGTCTTCTTTTCATGGACCACTATATCCAGTTTTCTAGCATCTATCTTTTGAACTGTTGGTAATGGGTGATCCCATGTGATGTAAACTTCATCATTTTTTATTATGCTTTGTGGCTCATGTTTCCAGTGTTTTTCAACCACTTCAGTACCATAATGTTTGCACAATCCCCAGTGCAACAGTCTTACCACATTATTATGCCTTTCAGTATACAGTCCTTCTGCCATTAGTATGTCACAGACAGCAACAATGTGTGCAACTGTTTGCAATTCGATTTTACAAAACCTACATTTGCCTGTTTCTCCCACTTGTTCAATGGACTTTGTAAACCAGTGTGTACATAGCCCACTGTCTTGGGCCACCCATATGAACCTTTCATCTCTTGGTTTGAATTTGCCTCTCCTTAACCATTCCTGCATTTGTTCCTGATCAACATGAGGTTCTTCCAGAAGTTTTCTATAATTGTAACTATATTTATGCATTTTCCACATTTCTTGCTTTCTCATTTGGTCCTTCACCTTATATTCTTGCTTTTGTTTTTTTGGCACATTCAGTTGCTGCCTGATCTTTATCTACTTCTGGTTTGATTGCCTGGTTTGCCTATCCTTAACCATTCCTGCATTTGTTCCTGATCAACATGAGGTTCTTCCAGAGGTTTTCTGCAATTGCAACTATATTTATGCATTTTCCACATTTCTTACTTTCTCATCTGGTCCTTCACCTTATATTTTTTCTTTTGTTTTTTTGGCACATTCAGTTGCTGCCTGATTTTTATCTACTTCTGGTTTGATTTCCATACCTGCTTGACACCAGAGAGCACTCCAGCACTACTGGGCTATAACTCATACCACACATTTCGGCCACAGAGCACGGACCGAAACATAAAAGGAGGGGTGTGCCCATATTCATCAAGGATACCCACACCTCCAGGTTAATGGCGCAGCATGATACCTCTGAGATCATCCATGTGCAGCTAACATCAGGCAAATCTGCAATGCAAATTGTGGCCTGCTACAGATCACCCTATACGACCCAGGACCACCACTCTGCCTTTCTGCACTGGAAAACACGAAGATCCTGCTGAACATCCTGGTATTGGGCGATTTAATTACCCTACCATTAACTGGGAAAACTACTTGATTACAAACTCCCAGGCTCAGTGCTTCCTGGAATTTATCAACTCAAATGCCCTGGATCAGCTGGTAAACTCCCCTACCAGAGGCCACAACATATTGGACCTGGTCATCACCAACATGGGCGACAGGTGTTCCGTACCGGAGGTCAACCCGTCACTGGTTAGATCAGACCATAAACTAATCGCCCTGGATGTCCACACCCAACCACCACCCCCAGCCAAGGAAACCACAGTGAAAAACTTTTCTAAAGCAAACTTCACCTTACTTACAGCCCCTATGCTAAAGGATAACACTGCCCAAGATGCAGAATCCTTTACAGTTGCACTCTGTGAGCACCTACAAGGATGCTTGGATCGTGCCATCCCTAGCAAAACCAAGACTTACTCCCCTAAGAGAAGGAAACCAGTCTGGTGGACCTCTGCCATAAACAGTTTATACAACAAAAGGAGGAAACTAGTTCAGAAAAAAAGCAAATCCCAAGAAGGAAAGACATCCCTGATCAGTATCAGTAGGAAACTAAGGTCCCTCAAAAAATCATCCAAGGCTAACTTTGAAAGAAAAATAGCCAAGGATTCGAAAGATAACCACAGAGCCTTCTTTAGCTATGTCAAGAATCTAAGTGGCAACTCGCAGATATACTCTGAGCTAGTGCAAAATAGCACAAAATATACTGAACCTACTTATATTGCCAACATCCTGGCAGATAGATTCAGTGCAAACCTCACCTCCCCTTCTCACCTTCAAAAGGGCCCACAACAATACCGGAAAGGTGTAGTGTCCCTGAAATCACAGAAGCACAGGTGAAAACAGCCCTTTCAAAAGCCAAAAACACAGCACCAATGGGGCAAGATGGTGTCCCAGGCTGCGTCTTGCACGAACTACAGAACAAACTAACCCCCCACCTAAACACGCTGTTCAACCTCAGCCTCTCCACAGGCTACATGCCCATAGAATGGTGCACAGAAACAATTATTGTGCTCCACAAAGGAGGGGCCACAACTGACCCTGGTAACTATCGCCCCATAAGCCTGACTAGCCTGGTCTGCAAGGCTATGGTGCGCATCATCATGGAACTCATTAACAAAGACATTGGGAACCTCCAATCACTTAACCTGACCCAGTTTGGCTTTGTTAAAGGCAGATCATGCCTACTAAACCTGGTTGATTTCTTCGAGACAGTCACCAAGGCCATAGACGAGGGAAAGGTGGTTCACACAGCCTACCTTGATTTCGCCAAGGCGTTCAACACCATTCCTCACTCAGGTGTTTTAGAAAAACTCACCAGCCTGAACATAAACCCCTGCGTTACAAGATGGGTTGCCAACTGGCTTACAGACAGAACTCACACTGTAAGAATAGCAGGCTTCAGGTCCAACTCAAAGCCAGTCAGAAGTGGTGTCGGTTCTGGGACCCCTACTGTTCGGCATATATTTCTCAGAAATAAAGGCAAACACAGGAGGACTATGGCTAACCAAGTTCGCCGATGACTGCAAACTGGGAGCCATAACTGACTCTCCAGCTGACACGGACATCCTTCAAAAAGGCCTTACTGAGACAGACACCTGGTGTCATAGTCATGGCCTCAAGCTAAATGCCAAAAAATGCATAGTCATCCCATTTGGGAAAAACAAAACACCCACGAATTACCACATGGGTGGCAGCCCCCTTAATGCAGAAGAGGTAATAAGAGATCTGGGGACCCAGGTAGATAGTAATCTCTGCTTTGACAATCATATTGGCAAAGTAGTTAGGAAATCCTTCTATGTGGCCCATCTAATTACTAAGGGGTTTGCATCTAGAAATAAAGAGGTTATAGTGCCCCTCTACTCATCACTCATCAGACCCATCATAGAGTACAATGCCCCATTTGGGATGTACCTCACAAGACACTTCCAACAGCTGGAAAGACCACAAAAGCACCTCACCAAGAGGATTACTGGCCTCAAACATATGTCCTATGCAGCCCGACTGAAAAAACTCCAGCTGTACTCAATGATATATCGCTTAGTCAGAGGTGATCTCTGCCTGACTTACAAAGCCATGTCCAACTCAGAATTGATGGACATGTTCCACCTAAAGAAATCCAAGCCACTGCGTGCCACACGCTCTAGTGAGCTAAACCTCACCACAACAATAAATAGAACATGCTGGAGGGATAGATTCCTGTCACAGAGACTCCCCATGCTTTGGAACAAAATTCCTCACTACATTAGGGAGAGCCCCTCACTAACACTCTTCAAGAGAAGCCTTGACGAGTGGACGGGTAACAGAAAATACACCCGTGGTATCACTTCATTGGCTCTGCTTGACAGAGGCTCAGTTAATTAATCAGTGGGGTGGCAAAAGCTGACACACTCTGGCTAGGCTTATAAATGCCCTTGGGCAGATAGCCTAGTACCTACATATGAACCTATGAACTGCCTTAACGCAGAATAGTTCAATTTTAGCTACTGCCTAAAAAAAAAAGGAAAATACAACATTTAAGTAGTTATGTAGAATACATACATTTTACAAATAAAGTACGAATTAAAAGGAGAACAGTAATAGGTAAATGTTACAGTAAAGTATTCATAACAATGTAAGTGCATAAGGAACATCAGATGTTAGCTGACTTTTAGGTTGAAATTAAATATAGATATATATTGCAGTGGAAAGGCAAAATAACCTAAGGACTGCTGAGACATTCTGGACTAGAAGCATTTCATTATATAATTAAAAATCACATCTTACAAGGACAGTTGCACATATTGTCTCATTAGGCTATTAAATATCTCATTGTTTATGTCATCCATTAGAACTGTTAATGGGATAATCAACAGTAGCATGTTTAGAATGCGTCCACTCAGTTAGTGGAAGAGTGGCCCAACCAGTGACACAAGCCCTGTTTGTGAAGGATAAGATACTTCACCTTAAGGCTTTCTGTTAAAAGTATTCTTGTATAAAGAGCAAAAAGAACAGATAAAGAACAAAGAAATGACAGACTACAGAAGTGTGAAAAAGCTCACCATGCTTAATAAGTATTTTTGTAGCTTCCTTAAGACATTGGTACATGTTATGAGCTCTCAGTAAATAAGCAACACTTCAGATCTGGTGCTTCCTAGATAATGGAGACACTGTTCTAGAAATTACACCTTGATGACTGAGGGTCAGATGAGTCCTTACCTGGCCACTAGCTATCTCATTGAAGACTAATCCAATCTGCCCAGTCTACAGAACAAATGGGGTAAAACTAAGTATCTCATGTAGTTGCTTCACTGTTTTCTGAGAAAAGAGGATGAGAGACGTCTATCCAAACTGTAGAATAAGAACTATTCCTAATGGCAAATTTTGTAGCAGGATACAGATGCCAAAAGTATTTTCAGCACAGAGCAAGCTGAAGGTGATTCTGAACCTTAGACACTAGACATGTTAAGCCATTGATAGGGTAGGTTCAAGATGGAATCTTCAATATTTCAATCTTTGCAAAAATTCCATCACTTGAGATTAGTCAAAATCAATCTGCTGGGTTTTCATAGCTCCACTATGTCTCTTCTGAGTCTTGAATAACACTTTGTTGATCTTCCTTATGTCTGTGGTCAGGTGCTTCTGTTTTGAACTAGATCTTGAGGACTGGAATGAAGATGCTTCTTGATAGCAGTACTGCAAAATGAGGACATCATCTGCTTATCTACATAAAACAAAATGCTAAGTGATGATAGGGTTCTGATGAGAAGACTTGGAAAAAAAGGCAAAACAATAAGGGACCCAAAATGATGTCCCTGTGAATGTGTGTGTGTGTGTGTGTGTGTGTGTGTGTGTGTGTGTGTGTGTGTGTGTGTGTGTGTGTGTGTGTGTGTGTGTGTAGCTAATGTGTTGCTTTGTATTACATACATCAGTTGGACACTTAGTTCATAACTCATCATAGTGGGTCAGTAGCAAGCTCTTCACATTCCAGTCACTGTAATGTGAGGCTGTGATCTACAAGTCTGACAGTCTTAGAAAGATCCACAAAGATGGTTATGGTTACTTGACTATCATTCATGTAGAAGTGTATGGTAGCAACAATAGCAAGAGAGTTGTTACGGTTCTTCTGACACACCTGAACTGATGTTGCTGGTCTTCTGCTATATTTGTCAAATTGCTTCGGAATTTGATCAGGACATTTTATTATTATTATTATTATTATTATTATTATTATTATTATTATTGTTATTATTATTGTCATTATTATTAGTAGTATTACTATTATAATCATCATTATTATTATTGTTGTTATTATTATTGTCATTATTATTAATAGTATTACTATTATAATCACCATCGTCATCATCATTATTATTATTATTATTATTATTATTATTATTATTATTATTATCATTGCTGCCGTTGTTGTATTTTAGTATCTTAGGTGTGGAAGGTTAAAGAGGTTAAGATTAGAGGGTGAGGGGTCCTTGAGAGTGATACACTCAGGGCTTCTTTCCAAATAGGAGTGATGGTGGTACTGTTAAGGGTGAGGATAAGAAGTATTTCAAAGGAATCACCAAAAACATAACACAGTAACTCTTAGGATATAAGGGTTGTTTGCCAAATAGGAAACGACAACCAGCCACCTTCAGAAAGCTCTGGCTCCACCCGTCCCTTTACTCTGACTACTGATTGGCTAATCCCAAGGAGGAAAATGAGCAGTCAAAGTGATGCTTTCTTCAGGACTTTGTTACCCACACAATGAGAGAAGAGCCTAATAATCTTGAAATAATCAACCATTAATAACAGTGAAACATATAAAGTAGAAACAGACATAATCCTACTTTATATTACAACTACAGTTATACAAAATGGTGGATCCAGCTACTGCAGAACTAAGGAATTCAAACAGCTACTGTTATGGGTAAGTGCAGCTTGTACAACTGTACTGTGTTTATCATTCCTACTGCTGAAGTAGCCCTTAAGCTATATGGGTTGAATACCAAAGCCTATCCATCCTGCAAGGAGGAAAGATATGGAACCAGGATCCCCTGGAGAATAGTCCTAGCAAAATTTGACCAGGACCTACAAAAGGAATCCAGTTTGTAATCTTTTGTAAAAGTATGTACAGACACTATGTCGCTGCCTCTAAAATGTTTCTAGAGTCTACCCTTTTCCAGTATACCATCGAAGAATATAAGGCTCTAGTGAAATGTGCCTTGATACGTCCTGGAATGGTTTTGCCACAATGGGAATAACAAAAAGCAACAGCTAAGGGCAGCCACCTGGAAATTCGATGTTTATATACCAGTTGTCTCTTTTTAGTAAACTGCAGTGAAAAGTGATGGTGGGTCAGAGCCATGGCTTGCTGTGCAAGAGCCAATATAATAAGGAAAGCAGAGGCAATGTAGCTAGGAAAGGACACATACATAGGTGGGGAAAACTGAAGATGAAAATGACAGAGCAGCGTAACTGTTTACAGAATACAAAAAGGCCGGGAAAGGGATCAGATAAATCGAAGGGGGCATGGCAACAGTCATGGACACTAACAATGGCTGGAGGCAGAGGAAATGTTGTGGGGATAGGATGCACATAGGGTCAGGAACATGGGGAAAGAAGTATTGCAGATAGGAGTCACTGTGGAGAGACATAAAAGGTTTTGGAGACTGAAGACTCACCAAGGGGATTAAGAGCCTTCAAAGGTGTGAGATTAGAGACCAGATTATACTGAAATTAATCTGGAGCCCAGAATTAGTAAGACTTGGGAAGAGATGTCAAAGGTGGTCACCAAGAGAGTGGGTAAACAAGTGTTTTTTTTTTTTTTTTTTTTGCAGGTAGGCACCATTCACCTGTCAGAGTTGACAGCTGAAATATTAGGAGTTGTGGTTGGTTTGTCACTACAGCAGAGAAAATTAGAGTATTATTTGTCAAAATATAGTTCATTTAACTACACTCTGACTATCCATTCATATCAAAACTTGCTGCCTTTTTATATTAGAGAAAGTTTCTGATGGAGTCTGCTGTAGTCTTGACTTTAGCTTTCCTTAACAGCTACCAACCTTGGAATGTTACAGATATAAAATGGGGCTTCAAGACAACAGCTGCCCATGTTTGCAGTGTGGAGAGCTTTCACCCAAAGAAATAAGTATGATGATGAGTTTTTCCGATAGTTCTGTTACCTGATTTTCTGTGTGGCTGACTCTGTATGAATGCTACAAAGACCTGTGTATTGTGTGAATTGCAGATAATCAACTATTCATATGATCAACATTGCTGCTGCACTGTGCAGAAGAATGACTGCAGAGATAGTCAAATCTATCACAGGTATGGTGTGGGTGTGTAAAAGAATGAAGGGTGTATTTCACATTTTATTTTGTAGCTTTTTCTGTTCTTGAGCTAAGAGTTTGCAAGGTATGACAGCAATTTTTGGGGAACTGTTTGCAGTTAATGAACTCGGACTTGTGAGAGATCATGATATAGTGGGGAATAAGAATATACTCTTTCCTAAATGTTGTGTGACCTTTGAGCTGGATCATGGCCAAATGGGGTACTAGGTGGAGTAATGAACTAGGGCCTTCCACACAGCCACTCTAGTGTCCCATTATTTGGCTGTCTCTCCCCATTTACCATAAACACTGTTCACACATGTCACTGTGCATACTATTTTGTTTATTTTAACAATGCTTATATGGACTTGATTTAAAACTTTTATTTTAAATTTTATAGCACAAGCACTGAGTACCTTTTTTTCTGAAGAAAACAAAACAAAATAGTCTCATGTTGAAAACATTTGGCATGATCAAAAGTAAACTTTTCTTCCTTCGAAACTCACATTCATTGAAAATGGAATCTGGCCAGTGGCGGATTATGTGTACATTTATATCCACGACCATACCCCAAACCCAGGATTTTATACCTACATTCTTGACTACATCTTTCTCATGTCAGTCTCAAAAAAATAATAATAATAATCATAATGATCAAAAGTCATATAGTTTAAATTTGTTTCACACAAACACACCGTAGACAACATATTCCAACTTAATTATATCTCTCCCTCTATCTCTCTCTCTGTCACACATGCACTAGTCCTGCAAAGTCAGATTACTAACTGTTTAAAATGACCAGATGATAAGAACATAAAGTACTTTCATCCACAGAGAGCCTCCCAGCCCCACCAGCAGATATAACCACTATGTTGACTGTGTACACCTATTTTTGTCATGAAGAAATAAATTACATGTACTTTATTGTAGCTTTGAATAAACTACATGCAATTGTATAAAGATCACTAGCATCATACCATAAGATCCAGTTGTGTAACACATTTTAAATAGAGGAGTATTTATGAGAGCATAAGAAATATTAACCACCTAATACTGTGCTGTCAATATGCACAATCTCTGCAGAAGTAAACATCATTTGAATAATTCCACATTAAAGAGAGCTGTTACTAATGCACAGATTTCTGCTGGCAAATGACTTTGCATTTACGTGCTTCATCTATAGATGCAGTGCCTGCTGCCCTTGAAGAATAAATTGCTTGTGTTGTATTAAAAATAGGGTGCTGGTGATACTGCCATAATATTTCATGAACTAGATCAACTACATAACAGGAAATGTATGGCAAACAACAACAGGTTCAGAGTTACTAGGCTTGCAGTCATGGGGCCCATTAAGGAACCTAGCACAAATTCCCAATTATTTGAAAGCAGTCTGGTTAAATGACTTTCTCTGTGTCACTCAGGAAATAAATAAAGGAGGAAAAATTCAAACCCTGTACCTTTGCCAATGGAAGTCGCTTATTAACAAGTCAAAGCTTTAGTTCCCTGTGCTAACTGCCATACTAACAGAGTTTTAACTAAATGCAGAAATCTTTACAATCCGATCTTGTAGAGGACCGTACCACAATAGTATGCAAAATGACTACAATAGGAATGCTGAAGATCAGATGGTTCTGATCATCACTGTAAGTAATGCAGACTGTATGACCTGACAAATGTAAAACTCTTTGCCTTTGCCGGAGGCTGTAAAAAATATATTACTAAAATGCAAAATGTTTTGACTGTATTACACAATTCAGGCCTATTAATGAATTAATTCATTCTTTAGTGCAATTAATTAAGCAAAACAATTACAGACAATATAAATGCTATAACAGTAGCTTTTGTTTGACAACCCACAAGTCATAGACAAATCAAAAATACTGCATATAGTATAGGGTTTTATTTTTTGGGGGGGGGTACATGCTTGCAGGACACCTACATCTCATTTTTGCCCTCCCTATGTCTTCTCTGTCAGACTAGCAGGCTACTTGAAATCACTTAAAAGATAACAAAACAACAGGTTTTATATCAACATGTATTTGTGTAGCAGATGAAATTGGGTCTGGTAGTTGCATTAAGGCTCTTACCCCTTTGTATCTAAGGTACAGGGTTTGATTCTGACAAGCCCCATAAATGGGCTGATGTTCTTTGTATTTCTCTGTTGCAGTCATCACATTTGGGTTATCTGCTTGCAGTAGCCCTCAGTCGGCCTGATTAACAAAATCTTGGGTACTGCATCGGTTGCTGTCTCATCTTCCTTGACGTCAGGTAGTCAGGGGTATAAAGCATGCAGCCAATGCCATTACATCAGTCTTTCTTGCCGTGCAGTGCCCAAAGCAGAAGCAGTTCACAAGTGCTGGTCGGCCGACTCCTGAAATTTTCGTTTTCGAGTTTCAGAACCGAAGTCTTCAACTAAGCTAAGTACCCCGTTGGGGAAACTTTTTCTTGCTCTAAACTGATGTCAGTAAAAGTTAATAATTGTATTTCTTGTGGAAAGCAAATACCTCATAAAGATTTTCATTCGTACTGCATTTCTTGCTTAGGCCCTGACCACAATGTACCTCGCTGTCAATTTTGTGCCTTATTTAAACAATGAACTATTCATCGTCTGTTTATTTGCGCTTCTAAATATTTTGGTACTCAGTTCAATTATCCAGATATGGCTTCGGTAAGCCACCTGTCTACCGACATTCTGAAAAAAATGCAAAGATAAAGATAGAGACAGACCGCATAGGTCCAAAGCTGCCGACGATGCTTCTCCTAAGCTAGTCGCCAGTTCACCGGTACTCAGTGAGGCACTTTCACAGCCCCTGATACCCACTACTTCAGATTCACAGGCCTCTACTGAGACCCATTCGGAGTCTGGTATGCAGCAAGATGCTTCAACTGTGGAACCTGCGGATGTCTCTACCTTGGATGGGTCCGGAGCCACTGTGCAGGTACCAGCTTCTGTGGGTGTACTCAGGCCTACTGACTTGCATATTAAACCAATGCTGTCTTCTTCTTCAAGGCCTAAAACTCGATCCATGCCTAAGAAAACCAACGCTTAGACCGCATGGTCAGGTCTCTATGCCTAAAAAACAAATGATAAGAATGGCTGAAGACCTTATTACTCTAATCAGGGGAAGCCACCCTTCCCCCTCTAAGAGACCTAGGACTGAGTTTGCTTATGATTCTTCTGATCAGGACTCTGAAATTTCTTTTTCCTCTGATGACTAGGATTTACCATTATCTACCAATGAGGATTCTGATGCAGAGGAGTCTATTCTCTCTGCCTCCCCTACAGAGGATTTCTCTTTTGGTGAAACCTTGCATACTCTTAGGGAGCATTTTCACTGGGAAAGCCAAGATTACTCTGACTCTAAAAAGAGGCTTAGGGATTTCTTACTCCTGCCTCAACACAGGCCTTTAGCTATCCCCCCTGTATTGGACATTGTTGATGATGTCTTTTCGGAATCTAGCTTGGCCCCTGACTCTTTACCTCCTGCTGAAAACCTGATAGATATTACAGGGTTCCTGACTCCCACAAGTTCCTCTTTAAAAATCCTACTGCAGATCCTGAGACCATTTCATAGGGACCCAAGGGCATTAAGGCTACTACTGCCAAAAATCCTACCTCCTTTGATAGAGATTCCAAGGCGCTGGATAGATGGGGGTAAGAAGGTATACACTTCGGCAACCTTGGCCATTAGGGCCTTAAACTGCCAGTTCCATATGTTAAAGCAGCAGCAGCATGTTATTGGATTGCTTAAACAGAAAATTATGTTGATTCCTGACTGTGCTGAAAATAAAGATTTACAGGATGTAATGCATTCTGCTGAACAAGTTGGAAAACATACTTTGCAGTGTGGTTTTGATTCACTATTGGCATCTTGCAAGGCTGCTGTCACTGGGTCTATACTTAGTAGGCATGCTTGGCTTAAGGAGCAATCTTTGTCAGATCATGTTAAAGCTAAATTGCTGGATGCTCCCTTAAACCAAGACCACCTGTTTGGAAACAAAGCAGAAGAAGTACTTAAAAAGATGGCGGAAAAGCTAAATCTATGAAAACTGTTAAAGATTTCCTGCAAGTACAGCCTCCTAGATTTAGTAGGCATTGGCCCTCTAAAAATTGGTTCTTTCCTGCCTCTTCCAGGCCTTCTCAGTCCAATTCCAGAACCAGCAGAACTCCCAGGCTTCAGTCCCAAGGTACTCACAGGACTAAGCAGTTGGGGGCTCCCACTTCCAAAGCAGGGAGTGGTAAGACTCCCCCTATGGTAAACTGTCTCAATGACTTAACTTTAAATCTTCCAAGCCCTGCACAACTGACTGTTCCTTTAGGGGGAAAGATTGCCCAGCAGGCAAAAAAGTGGGAACTCATTACCCAGGACAAATGGGTTTTAAATATAGTTTCCCAAGGATACAGATTCCACTTTCACTCCTTACCAACCCCAAATGGTTGGCCAGATCTACCCCCAAATCAGTGGGCAGAGGCTCAAAAGCAAATTCTCTCTCTTAAGCATCAGGGCTATTCAACCTGTTCCAGAAGAGGAAAGGGGACAAGGTTTCTACTCAAGACTTTTCCTGGTACCCAGAAAAGACAACTCCTGTTGTCCTATCCTGGACCTCTCTATCCTAAACACATTTTTAGTGATCCCAAAATTCAAGATGCTAACTCTTCACCAGCTGCTTCCAATGCTAGGCAAGGATGCCTGGTTGGCAACACTGGATTTAAAGGAAGCCTACCTGCACATCCCAATAAGGGAATCTTGCAGAAGATACCTACGCTTCAAAACTGGCTATATGCACTATCAGTTATCTGCACTGCCCTTTAGCTTATCTACTGTGCCCAGGGTATTCAGAAAGTGCCTAGCACCAGTCATTGCATTTTGCAGGCAAAGAAATATCTAAATATATCCATACCTGGATGATTGTCTAATTCAGGCAGAAAGCCAGGACATACTATTGAATCATCTGGCATTTGTACAGAAATTGCTAACTTCTCTGGGGTACACCATAAACAAAAGTAAATCACATCTTGTACCCTGCCAACAAATTTTATTCCTGGGAGCAAGCTTGAGCACAACTTCCCAGATGGCCTTTCTCAAGCAAGAAAAACAAGTTCATTTGACAGCCTACTTCAAACTACTGGCCACAAATGCTCAGCTATCTGCAAGGAAAATACTGCAAGCCCTTGGGTTCATGGCCTCCTGCATTCTCCTAATTCCATATGCAAGACTGCATATGAGGAAACTACAATGGTATCTGAAAAGGCTATGGTGTCAACATTCTCAGGATCTAGAAGCAATGTTTCCTATCATACCATGTCTACCAATAGAGTCCCTTTGGTGGGCAGAGGCCTGTCACCAAAACAAGGGGCTGCCATTCACTCTACCCCCTGCTGCCCAAACCTTAACAACAGACACATCAGACTATGCAAGGGATTTCACTTGGCAGGGAAGTGCATTCAGGGCAAATGGAACCAAGTCAAATGCACCTGCATATCAATCAAAAAGAAGTGTTAGCTGTACAGAATGCTCTGACAGCCTTCAAGGACCACATTCTTCCAGGTCAGTTAATGGTAAACATGGACAACACCACAGTTATGTGGTACATAAACAAGCGGGGGGGGACCCACTCATAAACTCTCTGCAGACTAGCCATGGCTCTGTGGAACACAGCCTTGAGCTACCAAGTGCACCTATAGACGCAATTCCTGCCAGGAAAGCTAAATACACTGGCAGACGAACTAAGCAGAAATCTCATGGACCCACACGAGTGGAAACAGGAAGCAAAGGTATTCAACACATTGAGAAACAAATGGGGGAGCCCAGATATAGACCTGTTTGCCTCCCCCAAGAACTACCAACTGGAAAAATTCTGCACAAGGACTCCCCCAAACTGCACAAGGACTCCCCCAAACAAGCTTGGAAAGTGGATGCCCTGTTCTTCACCTGGAAAAACCAAGACAGCCAGATTCTGCACCCATAGCTTCAAACCCTGAACCTGGCAGCCTGGCTAATTACCTGATCTCTCTCTTAATCAGTCCATACATTACCATCCCTCAGTAAGCAAGTGTTAGATGTCATTCTGGAAGCAAGGAGGCCTAGTAATAGAAAATCCTATGCTGAAAAATGGAAAATATTCTGTTCCTGAAACCAAACTCAGGGGATGGGCACAGCAGCACCCAGTTTACCTCAGATTCTTCAATACTTAACTGAGATGCTGCACAAGGGCCTTTCCTTTTCCTCCATCAAAATTCATGCCTAAGCCATTTCAGTTCATTGCAACACAGAACCACCCCTCTTCTCTCATCCACTGCTGAAGCAGTTCCTCAGAGGGGCCAAAAACTTAAGACCACCCAGGAGAGCCCCTACTCCAGCCTGGGACCTTAACTTTGTATTGGAAAAACTCACTCTACCTCCTTTTGAGCCAGCTGCAAATGCAGAGTTGAATTTCCTTTCTTGGAAAACAGCCTTCCTTTTAGCCATCACTTCAGCAAGAAGGGTGTCTGAATTACAGGCCCTAATGGCAGTGGAGCCTTTCATCATTTTTCATGCAGAGAGGGTGTCCCTCAGGACCAAGCCCTCCTTCATGCCCAAGGTGGTATCCAGTGTGGTCCTTAATCAGTCCATTCATTTACCAACCATCTTTTCTAATCCACAGAAAAAGGGGAATGAATACTGTGCTCCTTCGATGTGCACAGACAACTTAGGTTTTATTTGGACAGGACTAAACCTCTCAGGAAATCTGAACAAATGTTGGTTGCATTTGCTGCAGGGGCAGAGAGGAAGGCCATTTTAAAGCAAACCATTTCTAAATGGATAGGCCATTGCATTCATTTCTGCTATAAGCACCATGGAAACACATACCCCACAGGGGATTAGACCACATTCAACCAGTTCTGCATCTTCCTCTACAGCCTTTCTCAGAGGTGTCCCTACCAGGGACATCCTAGAAGCTGCTACCTGGAGTTCTGTACATACCTTCACCAAGCATTACCATTTGCCAATTTTCTCTAAATCTAATGCCACTGCAGTCTTGCAGAGCCTTATAGCTGGTCCTAATGCTATCTAATTTCCTCCTCCCATCCTTAGCTTTGGGAATCTACCCAAATGTGATGACTGCAACAGTGAAACACGAAGAACATAGTACAGTTGTGTACACTTACCATAAATGTAGATGTTTGAGTGTATTCACTGTTGCAGTCCTAGTTACCCTCACTCCAGCCCCTGGACTTCTATTGGCTATACCTCTATTCTTGCTTTCTATGCTTAAAAAGATTTTTGGTGTATTTGCTTTTTTGTTGGAGGTGTAACCTTGAATATACAATTGTTTATGGGGGCACATGACATCTGGGGCAAGAAAAACTGATATAATGGTGTTGGTTGCATGCTTTATACCCCTGACTACCTAACATCATGGTAGATGAGACAGCAACCGATGCAGGACCCAAGACTTTGTTAATCAGGCCGACTGAGGGCTACTACAAGCAGCTAACCCAAATGTGATGACTGCATCAGTGAATACACTCTAACATCTACATTTATGGTAAGTGTACACAACTGTACGTTTTTGAGACACACACACACACACACTGGTTGTACCTGCATGCCATTGCCGAAAGTAGAGACGGAACACTATCATAACCGAAAGTAAAGCCAAACGGTGCGCAGACTGGTGAATCTTGCTGATACTTTTGCTGCACTCTGAATCTCCCACCATCTCTGCAAGCACATATCCTCTTTGCTCCCTTTTCATTGACTGAAAGCAGCAAGCAGCAGGACATTAGTATGGGCAAAAGAAGGAAACTTGTTTCTTTTTGATTTTTAAAGCAACAGTATGTGGTTGTCCAGCAAAGTAAAAAAACTTCTTTTAATGTTTTTGCAAGTTTCCTCCTGAAGCTACAGTCTTACTAACAGCTCCACCATTTTGCATTTATGGACAAGTTTAAATTTGTATGCAAAAACAGTACCGTGCATCAATGTCCAGGTGATGGACATGATAGAAGTAACATCAGTCAGTGTACTGCAGCATTTAAATACTGCTGTTTTTGATGTTCTGTCATTTGCTGTTTTGAAGTTTCATCCTTTTCACATTCAGCTTATTGGGCTTGATGTTTTGCATTTCAGCCTTGTGGGATTTCAAGGTTATAACATAGACCCGTGTGTGTGTGTGTGTGTGTGTGTGTGTGTGTGTGTGTGTGTGTGTGTGTGTGTGTGTGTGTGTGTGTGTGTGTATATATATATATATATATATATATATATATATATATATATATATATATGGGTCTACCTGACAACACCGATGCACTACAACACCGACAATGAAATCACCGAGACCACATAACCGAAAGTTCACAAACACGAAACCTCACATGCCCGACACACCACAATCCCGACAATCAACAAACAAAACAAATCCCCTGTCCATAAAGCACTCACACAACACAAGCACACCAAAATCCTTATAAACCCACACTAAATCTTACATACACAACTATCTATAACCTTGACCGAAGCCCTAACCCTAAGGTCCGTCACTATCGCACACTTACCTAACCCGCGCCCTAACCCTAACTCACTTAACCGCCCTAACCTAAAGACTGTCACTATCGCACACTCACCTAACACGCGCCCTAACCCTAACTCACTTAACCCACCCCTAACCCTAAAGACTGTCACTATCGCACACTCACCTAACCCGCACCCTAACCCTAACTCACTTAACCCACCCCTATCCCTAGATTCCGTCAATATTGCACACTTACCTTACTTGCACCCTAACCCTAACGTCCATCACTACCGCATACTTACACAGCCTTTTCACATGTCGGTGTTCTCATCGTCGGGGTTTTCATCCGTCGGTCATCTCAGTTGTCGATCTTCTGGTGTCGGTGTTCTCATCGTCGGCGTTGTCAGGTAGACCCATATATATATATAAATATATATACATACATATATATGTCTGTGGATATATATATATATATATATATATATATATATATATATATAGATATATATATATTATTTTATTTTACATTTGTTGACCGGGCTGGTCCAACTGGATATATGTCCATTTTCAGCAAAGGCCCGGGGAGAAAAGCTCCACATGAAAAAACATCAAACATTAAAAAAAATTAAACAACATTAAACATTAAAAAAGTTACAAATCTAGCTCAGAGAAAAAATAATAGTATTATAGCAGTATTTTTACAGTGGCTGCAATAAGCAAAAATAAGAACATCAAAGGGTATTCAAATTGAATAGTAAGTTTTTGAAAAGATTTGTAAGCAAGATAAATGAGAGTACTAGGAACAGAATGCAAGCTAGTCCAGGTTAGAGCAGGGGCAGAGCCAGTGAGTTAAGAGGTAAGTTTTGAGCTGGGATTTGAAGCTGGGAAGAGAGGAGATAGCTGTGAGGTTGGAAGGAAGGGAGTTTCAGGCTTTTCCAATTGTGTTAGAGAACAAGGAGTCACCTGCTAAGCTGTTGGATTTACAGGTAGATATTAGAAGTTTGTTAGAAGAGCATAGGCTTTTGAGATTACAGTAAGGACTAATGAGGGTAGTGAGTATACGGGTGTTGGTCGGTTTGTAGAGGATTTTATGGTCTAAGGAGAGCTGGTGAAATAAGATGAGATTTTGCAGCTCAAGCCATCACAATTGTTTAAGTTTAAGCAGTGGTGTGTCCTAAGGGTGGAGCCAGAGGCAAATCTGACAATACTGTTGTAGGCAACAGTCAGTTTGGAGAGGTTAGTTTTGGACAAATATGTATAGATGGGGGAGGCGTAAAGGAGGGTAGAAATCAGATGGGTATGGGCAATGGAAGATGTTCATCGTGTTTCACTGTTGCAGTCATTACACTTGGGTTATCCTGCTGGCAGGCTACTCGCAGTCGGCCTGAATTCCAAAGTCTAGGTCCAGCGTCGGTTGCTGTTGCCTCTTCCCTGTCATCAGTGCGCCAGGGGTATAAAAGATGTAGCCGATGCCATTTTCTTCAGTCTTTCTTGCCGCGCGGTGCCTGAAGCAAAAGCAGTTCGCAAGTGCCGGTCTGCCGACTCCTGAGATTTTCAGAATTGAATTTCAGATCCGAAGTCTTCATTAAAGCTAAGTACCCCGTTGGGGAAACTTTTTTCTTGCTCCAGACTGATGTCAGAAAAAGTTAATAATTGTATTTCTTGTGGGAAGCAAATACCTCATAAGGATTTTTATTCTTACTGTATTCCTTGCCTAGGCCCAGACCACAACGTTGCTTGTTGTCGGTTTTGTGCTAGATTTAACCAACGCACTATTAAGCATTAGTACGATTTTGCCTTTCATTACTTCAGCTGAAGATTTAATTATACTATGCTGTCAGAACAACCGACAACTGGAGTTTCTAAAAAACGCAAGGATAAAGACAAGGACAGGCATCCGAGGTCCAAAACCGACAATGAGGCTTCCGCTACACTAGTCGGTTCGCCGGTTCTCAGTGAGGCGCTTTCACAGCCCCTGACACCCGCTATCTCAGAGCCACAGACCGCTTTAGACTCCCACGTGGAGCCGACTGGGCCTATGGAAACTCAAGGTATTGGATCCTCGGAAACAGTCCCCTCAGATGGGTCCAGAGCCGCTGTGCAGGCATCGGCTTCTGAGGTTGTTTTCAGACCAACACAGTTATATGTAAAGCCATCTTCAGCTTCAAAGCCAAAGACTAAAGCAGCTCTAAAGACAAAGAAACAAGTACAGCATTCTCCAGGACAAACTTCCATGCCTAAAAAGCAAATGCTCAAAATGGCCGAAGACCTTATTACTTTGATCAGGGGTTCTCATCCCCCTCCTAATAAGAGGCCTAGGCAAGAGACTGAATATGAATCTTCAGATCAGGTTTCCATTTCTTCTGATTCCTCCTCTGATGTAGAATACTCTCTCCCTCCCTATGAGGATTCTGATGCTGAAGAATCTATTCCTTCAGCTTCTCCTCCTGAAGATTACTCATTTGGGGAAACCCTGCATACCATGATGGAGCATTTTCATTGGGAGAGCCAGAATTAGTCATAATCTAAGAAAAGGCTCAGAGATTTTCTTTTACTTCCCCAGCACAGGCCCCTTGCTATTCCCCCTGTTCTGAACATTGTGGATGATGTTTTTTCAGAGTCCGGCTTGTCTCCAGACTCCATACCTCCTGCACCAGTTAAGCCAGACAGATACTACAAGGTCCCAGATTTCCTTAAATTTTTATATAAAAACCCTGGAGCTGACCCAGAAACCATTTCTCAGGGTCCTAAGGGTGTCAAGGCTTCCACTGCAAAAAACCCTGTCCCCTCTGATAGAGATTCAAGGGCACTGGACAGATGGGGAAAAAAAGTTTACACTTCTGCTACTTTGGCCGTAAGGGCCTTAAATTGTCAATTTCATATGCTTAAATATCAGCAATACTTAATGTCACTATTAAAACAAAAAATGTTGACTAATTCTGACTGTCCAGACAACAAGGAAATGCAAGATTTATTGCAGGCAGCTGAACAAGTGGGAAAGCATATTTTGCAATATGGTTTTGATTCTTTGGAGGCCTCTTGTAGGGCCACTGTAACAGGTTCTGTGATTAGAAGCATGCTTGGTTAAAGGAACAGAATCTGCCTGATCATGTTAAAGCAAAATTATTAGATGCTCCTTTACAGCATGATACTTTGTTTGGTGTTAAGGCAGAAGAGGTGTTGAAGAAAATGGAGGATAAAGCGAAATCTATGCAGACAGTTAAAGATTTCTTACAGGTACAGCCACCCAGATTTAGCAGAAACTGGCCTTCAAAAAAGTGGTCCTTTCCAGTATCAGACAGGTCACAAAGAGGCAGATATAGACGCCCTAGAGGCAGAGCCCAGCCCCAAGTCTCATACAGGCCTAAACAATGGGGTGCTTCTACCACCAAAAGTGGAGAAGACAAATCTCAACCTTATAGGAAACAGTCACAATGACTTTCCTCTACCACTTCCAAGCACTTACCTTTTGGAAGCTCCCTTAGGGGGAAAACTAGCACTTTTCCATAAAACTGGCACATGATTACCCAGGACAAATGGGTCTTGAATATAGTGTCTCAGGGCTACAGGTTCCACTTTCACACCCTGCCAAAGGCAAGAGGCATGCCAGACCTGCCACACAATCAATGGGCAGAGGCACAAAAGCAAGTTTCATCCCTCATGGACATGGGGGCCATTCAGCAAGTACCACATCAGGAGCAGGGACAAGGATTTTACTCAAGACTCTTCTTGGTTCCCAGAAAGGACAAAGCCTGGAGACCAAAACTAGACCTGTCTATTCTAAACACTTTTCTGGAAGTTCCAAAATTCAAAATGTTAACTGTACAGCAGCTTCTGTCCATGCTGGGCAACAAGGCTTGGCTCATAACTTTGGACATAAAAGAGGCATACCTGCATGTTCCAATCAGATAATCTTGCAGAAGATACCTCAGATTCATAGCTGGCTCAATGCACTACCAATTCTTTGCACTGCCCTTTGGCTTATCTACTGTGCCCAGGGTTTTCACAAAATGCCTGACACCAGTAATTGCTTTCTGCAGACAAAGAGGAATTCAAATATATCCCTACTTGGACAACTGCCTTATTCAAGCAGAGAATAAGGACATTCTACTGAAAGATCTTGCATTTGTAAAAAGATTGCTAATTTGCCTAGGGTACACAGTAAACGAAAATAAATCAAAACTTGTACCCTCTCAAGAGATAATATTCCTGGGTGCAAGCTTAAATACAACTGCCCAGATGGCTTATCTCATGCCAGACAAACAAAGGCAACTGACTTCTTACTTCAAAATGTTGGCAACAAAGACCCAGTTATCTGCAAGAAAAATTCTGCAGGCTTTGGGCTTCATGGCATCCTGAATTCTTCTAATTCCATATGCCAGACACAGGACTGTCACCACAACAAGGGACAGCCATTCACCCTACCCACAGCCAGGCAGTCAATAACAACAGATGCATCAGACTATGCCTGGGGGGCACACATGGCAGGAAAATGCATTCAGGGCACATGGCCCACAAGCCAAATGCATCTTCATATCTATCAAAAAGAGATGCTGGCTGTTCAGAATGCCCTAACAGCTTTCAAGGATCTACTTCTTCCAGGACAACTACTGATAAAGACGGACAATACTACAGTCATGTGGTACATAAACAAGCAAGGAGGCACACATTCCTACCCACTCTGCAGACAAGCCATGACTTTGTGGGACACAGCATTGGCTTATCAAGTACACCTGCAAGCACATTTCCTGCCAGGAAAGAAAAATACTCTGGCAGACGAACTAAGCAGAAACCTCATGGATCCCCACGAGTGGCAACTGGATCCACAAGTCTTCAGCATGATAACAAAGAAATGGGGATGCCCGGACATAGATCTATTTGCCTCCCCTCACAACTGCCAGCTACAGAGATTCTGCACAAGGACTTATCACAAGCAAGCATGGAAAGTGGATGCTCTATCATTCAGCTGGAAAACCCTTACAGTATATGCCTTTCCTCCTCTGCCTCTCCTCCCCAAGGTACTCCTGAAGGTCAGACAAGAGAAGCCAAAAATGATTCTGATTGCCCCAGACTGGCCCTGCCAGCACTGGTATCCAATCCTAAAGAGCTTGTCTCAAGGTCCAGCCTGGACATTACCTCTGATTCCTCACTTACTGACTCAATGAAACAATCAGATTTGGCACAGCCAACTCAGGACCCTAAATCTGGCAGCATGGCGGATAATGTAGACATTCATAACACAACTCTCTCTAAAGCAGTGATGGATGTTATTTTGGAGGCCAGGAGGCCCAGTACCAGAAAATCTTATGCAGAAAAATGGAAGAGATTCTGTGCCTGGAACCAGGCACAAGGAATTGACACAATTGTACCAAATATTCCTCAGATTTTACAATATCTAACTGAGATGCTGGACAAAGGCCTATCTTTTTCTTCAATTAAAATCCATGCCTCTGCCATTTCAGCTCATTACAATATGGAACCACCTATTTTTTCACATCCATTGCTAAGACAGTACCTCAGAGGGGCCAAAAACATAAGACCTCCAAGGGGAGCGCCATTACCTGCATGGGACCTCAATTATGTCTTGGAAAAACTAACACTGCCACCTTTTGAGCCAGCCAGCACAGCTGAAATAAAGTTCTTATCATGGAAAACTGCTCTGCTCCTAGCAATAACCTCTGCAAGACAAGTTTCAGAGTTACAGGCACTCATGGCTGTGGAACCTTTTATCATTTTTCATCAACACAGGGTTTCTCTGAGGACGAATCCTACTTTTATGCCTAAGGTAGTGTCCAGTGTGGTCCTTAACCAAACAATTAATTTGCCCACCTTTTATCCAAATCCACAGAATAAGAGTGACAGACTCCTGCATTCTTTGGACATACACAGACAGCTACGCTTCTATTTGGACAGAACTAAAGTTTTCAGAAAGACTGAGCAACTTTTAGTGGCATATGCTGCAGGATCACAAGGAAAGGCAATCTCAAAGCAGACTATTTCAAAATGGATAGGCCACTGCATTCATTTTTGCTATTCACAACATGGCAAATCAGTGCCTAAAGGCATTAGGCCACATTCAACCAGAACAGCAGCCACTTCAGCAGCCTTCCTTAGAGGAGTACCAACCAAAGACATTTTAGAGACTGCAACTTGGAGTTCAGTGCACACTTTTACCAAGTACTACCACTTACCTTTCTACTCTAAATCTAGAGCAAGCTTCACCACTGCAGTTCTGCAGGGTCTTTTAGCCTCTCCTAATCCTATTTAGACCCAGCCACCCAACCTCAGCTTTGGGATTCAACCAAGTGTAATGACTGCAACAGTGAAACATGATGAACATAGTACAGATGTCCTTCAAGGATGCATCTGCAGTCATAACATATGGGTTGTCCTGCCTCAGGCAGCCCTCGGTCAGCCCGATTCCAAAGTCTGGGTCTGGCCTCGGCTGATGTCGCACTTCACCCGACGTCATAGCTCCTGGGGTATAAAGGCATCAGCTGACGCCATTTTCCTCAGTCTTTCTTGCCACGCGGTGCCCGAAGCAGAAGCTGTTCGCAAGTGCCGGTCGGTCAGATCCAGAGATTTCAGCTACTGAAGACTTCTAAAAGACTCTTTCTTGCCTAAGCCGATGTCAGACAAAATAAATAATTGTTTAACTTGTGGGAAACAAATACCTCATAAGGATTTCCACTCTTATTGCCTTCCTTGCTTAGGCCCAGACCACGACGTATCAGCTTGTTTAGCCTGTGCCTCCTTCAACCGACGGACACTTAGACGTCGGTCGGAGTTTGCAGAAGAGTTTTTTGGTTCAGCCTTTGCATATAAAATGCCGTCGGAGACTCCGACTACACATTTAGCTAAAAAGCGCAAGGAAAAGGACCGACACTCGCAGCCTGCGGTTTCGGCTGAAACCACGGTTAGGCCTACCGCGAGTGTCTCGGTTCTGAAACCGAGTCCTCGGTCCTCGCCGCTAACATACCTCCGACAACCGAGGCCTCAGAGGCCCCGGCTGAGTCTGCTACAGAAATTCAAACCGAAGAGGCAGGCACTCAAGATTTGTCCGACACCATCCCGTTGGATATTTCTACTCCTGCACGTGGGGCAGCTAGACCCCCTGCTTCTATGTCTATTAAGGCCTTCTCCCGGGCTAAAGCAGCTAAACTTTCCAAGGCCTTACCTGCAAAAGCTCCTCACAGACCTGCCTCAAGTTCTCAGATTCTCAGCCTTGCTGAGGACCTCATTTCTTTAATCAGGGGATCCCAACCTCACCCAGACAGGGCCTCACAACCCCCTCCTGAAAAAAGGCCTAGGACTGAACCCTTTGAACCTGTTTCCTCTGACTACTCCTTGGATGGATCAGATTTACCTGACCATCAAGAAGGTCCATACTCACCTTATGAGGATTCGGATGCAGAAGACTCCATTCCCTCTGCCTCTCCCCCAGAGGAATTTTCATTTGGGGAAACTCTTCATTCAATGAGGGAACATTTCCAATGGCAGGGTCAGGATTTTTCTGATTCTAGAAAAAGGCTAAGGACTTTTTTACATTTACCACAGCATAGGCCTTTAGCCATACCACCTGTACTATCAGTTGTTGATGATGCATACAATGATGCCTGTTCAGCCACTAATTCTCTTCCGGCCCCTGCCAAACCTGACAGATATTACAGGGTCTTCTCATTTCCACTTGTACAAGGCCCGCTGCAGACCCAGAAACCATTTCTCAGGGCCCTAAGGGTGTTGCAGCTGCCTCTGCCAAAACCCCTCCCCTCTGAAAGAGAATCAAGAGCATTAGAGAAATGGGGTAAAAAGGTTTATACATCTGCTACTCTTTCTGCCAGGGCTTTAAACTGTCAATTTCACATGATACAGTAGCAGGAATTTTTGTTAGATCAGCTGAATAAAAAGCTTTCTTCTCCTGAACCTTTAGACCGTAAGTCCCTTCAGGAGTTGGTACACAATTCTCAGCAGGTCAGTAATCATTTTTTAAAATGTGGCTATGATGCACTGGAGGCTTCATTTAAATCAGCTATGACTGGAGCAGTGATTCGAAGGCATGCCTGGCTAAAAGAGCAATCCTTGCCAGACCATGTTAAGTCTAAACTACTAGATGCTCCTATGGAAAAACAAAGTTTATTTGGCTCCCCTGCACAGGCGGTTCTAAAGAAAGTGGAGGAAAAAGCAAAATCTGTGCAAACAGTCAAGGATTTTCTGCAGGTCCAACCTCCGAGATTCAGTAGAAATTGGCCTTCAAAGAATTGGTCCTTTCCAAACACCTCCACAGCACAAAGAGGCAGAAATAGACGCCCAAGAGGCAGAAGTCAATCAAGGGGTGCCTACAGGGGCCGTCAGTGGCAACTTGACAACCAGAGGAGTACCTCTACAGCTGCGACTGCAACCACTTCCACTGGACAGACACAATGACTTGGTTCTGATTCCGCCTACCAGGGAACAATTGGAAGCACCCTTGGGCGGAAAATTAGCTTTATTTTCAAAAAACTGGCATTGCATTACAGGAGACAAATGGACTTTGCAAACAATAGACAAAGGTTACAGGTTTCACTTCCACACTTTACCAAAAAAGAAAGGAATGCCAAACCTTCCGCCAAGCCAGAAGTCAGAGGCTCTAAAGCAAGTCATCAACTTACTACGGATGAGAGCAATAGAAAAGGTACCATCAAAGGAACAAGGCCAAGGATTTTACTCCAGACTATTCCTTGTACCAAGAAAAGAAATTCAATGGAGGCCTATTCTCGATTTGTCCGCACTGAACACATATCTCATTGTACCAAAATTCACAATGCTGACCCTACAGCAACTTCTTCCCATGTTGGGCAAGGAGTCTTGGCTGGTGACTCTAGATCTCAAGGAGGCATACCTGTACGTCCCTATACGACCAGATTGCAGAAGACACCTCAGATTTCTTGCAGGATCAGAGCATTATCAATTCTCAGCATTGCCCTTTGGCTTATCTACTGCGCCCAGAGTATTCACGAAATGCCTGGCATCAGTAATTGCACATTGCAGGCTTCAGGGAATTCAAATCTATCCATACCTGGACGACTGCCTAATACAAGCAGACAACAAGACAAAAATAATAAAGGATTTGGCCTATGTCATACAACTGCTGCAAGCATTGGGATACACAGTCAACATACAGAAGTCAAGACTAGTGCCATCCCAAAGGATAACATTTTTGGGTGCAGAACTGGACACAATATCTCAGATGGCTTTTCTCACAGAAGAAAAACAAAACCAACTTCCAGTCTACTTCACAGCATTGACAAGACAAACTCAGCTTACTGCAAGGAAAGTCCTGCAGGCCCTGGGTTACATGGCATCTTGCATAATCTTGATCCCACATGCCAGTCTGCATATGAGAAAATTACAATGGTACCTAAGAAATGTATGGTCTCAACACAAACACAGTCTAGAGACCATGATACCAATCATTCCATGCCTGAAAAAAGAATTCCTGTGGTGGGCTCAGACCTGCCAGACCAACAGAGGGTTGCCTTTCCACAAACCACAACCAAGGCAGACCATCACCACGGACGCCTCAGACCTAGGCTGGGGAGCACACATGGAAGACAAGTGTATCCAAGGCCTATGGTCCCAAGACCAGCTGAAACTACACATAAATCTAAAGGAGATGCTGGCAGTGAAACAAGCAATACAGGCATTCAAATCATTCCTCAAGCAAGGACACCTGCTGATAAGGACAGACAATACCACAGTCATGTGGTACATCAACAAACAGGGAGGCACACATTCCTACCCTCTATGTCGGATGGCAATGGAACTGTGGAACCTCGGCCTGAATCTCAACATTCAACTACAGGCCAGATTCGTACCAGGAAAAGAGAATTCACTAGCAGACAAATTAAGCAGAACTACCACGGATGCTCACGAATGGATGCTACATCCAGATATCTTCAAAACCATAACAAAGAAATGGGGAATGCCAGAGATAGACCTGTTCGCCTCCCCACTCAACCACCAACTGAAGAAATTCTGCTCAAGAGAATACCACCCACAAGCCTGGAGAGTGGATTCCCTTTCTTTCAGCTGGAAGGCACTGACACTTTATGCCTTTCCACCTCTCCCATTGATGTACAAAGTTCTACTGAAGATCAGGGAGGAACAGCCAAAGGTAATTCTGATAGCTCCAAACTGGCCAAGGCAGCATTGGTACCCGCTACTGAGAAGCACGTCTCGGATGGACCCATGGCCTCTACCTCTATGGCCTTTACTTCTAACACAGAACAACTACAAGACCCTACATCCAAACTTGAAAACGCTGCAACTAACTGCCTGGAAAATTGCATAAAACAAAACCAACCTGTTTTATCTCAGAGGGTCAAGGACATTATCCTGGAGGCTCGCAGACCCTCCACAAGGAAAACATACTCAGCCAAATGGAAGAGATTCCTCATTTGGAGTGCATCAAAGGGAACAGATGTCACGCTTGCAAACCTAGCACACATTCTAGAATACTTAGCAGAACTGTTCCACAATGGCCTGTCCTATTCTTCCATTAAGATTCATGCTTCAGCAATTTCAGCAGAGTACAACATGGATCCTCCTATCTTCTCTCAACCTCTTCTCAGGCAATTTTAAGAGGCATCAAAATGTAAAACCTCCAAGGAAACCACCTCTGCCTGCATGGGATCTCAATTTTGTGCTGGAAAAATTAACACTTCCCCCTTTTGAACCAGCAGCATCAGCAGACTTACAGTTCTTATCTTGGAAGACTGCCTTCCTTCTAGCAATCACTTCAGCAAGAAGGGTATCCGAGTTACAGGCATTAATGGCAGTACAGCCTTTCCTTATCTTTCACCAGGACAGGGTGTCTCTGAGAACCAATCTTACTTTCATGCCAAAGGTGGTATCCAGAGTATCCTTGAACCAAGCTATTCATCTGCCTACGTTCTTCCCTAACCCTCAGAACAGGGGGGGAAAGCTACTACACACCTTGGATGTACATAGACAACTGCGCTACTAGCTGGACAGAACTAAGACCAACAGAAAAACTGACCAGCTTCTGGTAGCATATGCAACAGGAGTGCAAGGGAAAGCAATTTCCAAACAGACAATTTCAAAATGGATAGGAAATTGCATTCGATTCTGTTACTCTTTTCATGGAAAGTCAACTCCTGAAAATATCAGGCCTCACTCCACAAGGGCTACAGCCACCACTACAGCTTTCTTACGAGGAGTGGCTACCAAAGACATTTTAGAAGCTGCTACTTGGAGCTCCGTGCATACATTTGCCAAGCATTACAATCTTCCTTTATACTCCAGATCCCGAGCAGGCTTTGCAACTGCAGTTTTACAAGGGATCTTAACTACACCATCTTTATATTAGTGCCTCCTCCCCCAGTTTGGCTATGGTATTCTACCCATATGTTATGACTGCAGATGCATCCTTGAAGGACATAGTACAGTTTTGTACCTACCATAAATGTAGATGTCCGATAGGTATGCATCTGCAGTCAGTGGACCACCCTCCTTCCTCTGTGGTATTCCTAGGGTGCTTACCCCTCTTTCAGCTAGCTGGGGGAATCTATTATGGTGTATTTGTTTGTATGTATATATATATGTATATATATTTTTTGTTTGCTACTGTTTGGAATTTACAACATTATCCAAATTTAGCCTTCCTAGAGGGCACCTGGCATCTGGGGCAAGAAACACTGAGGAAAATGGTGTCGGCTGATGCCTTTATACCCCAGGAGCGGTGAAGTGCGACATCAGCTGAGGCCAGACCCAGACTTTGCGACCGAGGGCTGCCTGAGGCAGGACAACCCATATGTTATGACTGCAGATGCATACCTATCGGACATCTACATTTATGGTAGGTACAAAACTGTACTTTGTGTACTTACCATAAATGTAGATGTTCGAGTGTATTCACTGTTGCAGTCCAGGTTACCCTCCCACCATCCCCCTTTCTTTGCTGAGACTTCTCTGTACTTCTCTATCCTATACAACCTATGTGGTGTATTTGCTTATAGATGAAGGAAATGTTATTGTTGTGCATGCATACTTATTGGCATAATTTTTTAGCTTTCCAATATGGGGGCACCTGACATCTGGGGCAAGAAAAACTGAAGAAAATGGCATCGGCTACATCTTTTATACTCCCTAGCGCACTGACGTCAGGGAAGAGGCGACAGCAACTGACGCTGGACCTAGACTTTGGAATTCAGGCCGACTGCGGGTAGCCTGCTAGCAGGATAACCCAAGTGTAATGACTGCAACAGTGAATACACTCGAACATCTACATTTATGGTAGGTACACAACTGTACTTTCTGGCTAGAGGTGTAAGAAATTATTTAATTTTAAACAGGGAGCCAAGTTTTCTTTTGACTAATTTTATTGTGCTGTTAATGTGAGAGTCAAAGCATAGGTTGTTGTCTATCTCTACTCCGAGGAGCCTGGTGGAGGGGTCAGGAGATATGTAGGTGCCATTACTAGAGAAGACAGAGAAGTTGAGTGGAGAGAATTTGTGGGTGGGGGAGAAAAGTAACAGTTTGGTTTTCTTGGGGTTTAAGATTAGGCATCTATTTAAGAACCATTTTTCAACATTTTGGAAAGTCTGTTGGGTGA
>NC_056741.1:1181024174-1181116674 GCF_019279795.1 Protopterus annectens | reverse complement strand
TAAGCTGATAGAGATCCCAATAACACACATACAGAAATGGACAATGGAAGCGCATTTGTATGACTGCCAAGTGTGCAACAAAATCTGGAAGGCTTAGGATTTTTGCATGTAAGCTTTTGCATAGGTATTTTTATTCTTCAAGTAGATGTCAGAGATTTTTCACATTTAGAGAGCAGATATTGGAGGTGTATTGGGGAAGAGGGAAGTACCTGGGAACATTTTTTTTTTATTTTTGAATGCAAAGATTTGGCAGATTTTAAAAGTTCCCTGCTGGGTATTTTGACAGAATTAAGGAAATGATTATTTTGAGCTGGGTATAGATATGGGGGGAATTCAAGAAAGCCTACATGGACATTTTTTCCATGTAGGCATAGTGGCATGGTGCTTACATGGAAGTAAGCAGATATGCGATCCGATAAACAGAGCAAAGAGGCATGCACGAGTGTGCCAACACAGAAGTGTCTGTGGCATGCAAATCACCTCATAAGCAGGTGAATTGCATGCAAATGAGGGTGGTAGAGTGATCCAGCAAGCAGATAGGCAGTCCTGCAGACCCCGTGTTGGTGTCTGTAATGTACACGGAACAATTCCATGTACAGGACACCAGGGGCTGTAAAAGTGCACTTAGAGTGGCAGAAACAGCATAGTAGATGCAGATATGTGCATCACTATCCACCGTGTATCCAAAACCATATGGAAAATAACTTAAATTATTATTTATTAATAATCTGGGTATGTTTGCTCGGTGAGCCGCACTCCACAAACATGCTTTTATAAAAAAATAAATAAAAAAAGAGTGTAAACACCAAATTTATTAGTATGTGACAGTAATGTGTTATAGGACCCTGCTTGGAGTATGTACAATGGTAGACTGCTGTGGTTGCTAATGAGGCAGGACCTGGAACCATGTAGTTTCCAGATTCTGTGCACAGATCTCTATACTAATGAGCTGGGGTTACTGAATAGAACAAATGGGTATCCGTGTCCACAGATCCCATCCATGTAGGCACAGAACCATGTTGATGTCCACAGAAGAGGTAG
Organism: Protopterus annectens; assembly: GCF_019279795.1. Lineage (NCBI taxonomy): Eukaryota > Metazoa > Chordata > Ceratodontiformes > Protopteridae > Protopterus > Protopterus annectens. The sequence continues at coordinate 1,181,115,633 of NC_056741.1, read as the reverse complement.
CTGACATCAAAAGGGGGTGCATCGACATTCTTTTAAGCTCATTGGAGCTCAGCAACACCTGTTTGCTCTGCATGGTGCTCTAATGAGTGGGGTGGGGGTGTCAAGTGACTGCTAAGCTTTGTTTACCTCCGGAGGGCATGTTTTATCGTGTTTGCACTGTGCGCTACCGTGCTAAGCATAAACTTCAATGGGGGTGTGTCTAGTGATTGCTGAGCAATGTTTATCTTTGTGGTTTTAGTTTGTGAGGCATGCCACGGTGCTAAGCGAGTAAGGCTGTCAAAAAAAAAATTGGCTGAGAAAGCCAATGATATATTAATTACTGATGACCCCTGTTTCAATTAATCTATGGCCATTAAAACCACTTAATGATGTACTTGGCAGGTGGAATGCATCATAGGTAGCCAATCACACAGGCTGCACCTACAGCAGAGCACTAGAAAGGCTGCATACACCCTACAATCTAATTTCACCCCCTATACTCTGCACCAGTGGAGTATAAACTTGGGATTTTTAACTGAAGGAGTGCTAGGGGATGCTGCAGGCCTGCTACATCTGTATGTGCTAGATGCTGAGGTCACTGCTGATGATGCTGCTGACAATAGGCCTAGACTGAGAAGGAGAAGAGTGTTCAAGCCCAGGGTAACCTTCCAGGAGCAACATGAGCTGGAGATTGTAGAGTGCTACAGGGTGGACAGGGACATACAACAACTCACTAAGCCCTGCTTCCCTTAACTCAGACTCAGAGCCCACAGAGGGGAACCCATCCCAGTTGCAACAAAGGTATGTGTAGTCCTGAGGATACTAGCTACAGGTACTTTCCAAAGACCAAATGGGGACATGATGGGGGCCTCACAGGCATCAGTATCCAGGGTACTTCACCACTTCCTTGATGGCATGCTACCACATGCCAGTGAGCACATTTATTTACTGCACACCCCTGAGGAGAGGGACATCAGTTTGTGACTCTTCTACCATGTAGCACACTACCCTGAGGTACTGGGTGGCATAGACTGCACTCATGTACACATCAAGGCACCGCCCGGTGAGGAGGGTAGAATCTACATCAACCACAAGGGGTATCACTCCATCAACTGCCAGGTCTTGTGCAGTGCCCAGGGCATTATCATGAATGTGTGCACTGGCAGCCCTGGCAGTTATCACAACTCCCATATCTGGCATGCATCACAGCTCTACCAGATGTTTGCTAGAGGGGACATCCCATACGGCCATTTACTGGGGGATGCTAGCTACACACTGGAATTGTGGATGATGACACCCATCAGAAATGCACACACACCTACAGAAGAATGCCATAGTGAGGTACACACACAAACTAGGAACATCATAGAGCATGTGTTTTGGCTGCTGAAGTCACTGTTCCAGTGCTCAGTATATCTTGTGGAGCCCTGCAGTACTCTCCAGCCACATGTGCACAGATGTTTACAGCATGTGCCATTTTACACAATATGATCCTGTGGAAACAGCTGCAGCAGGTTCAGCAAAGGGAAGGGTTACACAGCCCCCCCACCAGTGCTTAGGTCCCCACAGCCACACCCACAGAGGGAAGGGTTACACAGCCCCCCCACCAGTGCTTGGGTCCCCACAGCCACACCCACAGAGGGACTCAGAAGAGGAAACCCCTGAGGTTGTCCCTGTAGGCAGACATAGGCATGCCCAGTATGCCCTGGCCTTGGCCAAGAGACAACACATAGCACATGCACTGACAAGCTAGGGCCCTAGGGACTGATACTTTACTCCAGCACACATACATATACTAAATATTATGCCAGCCAGCCAGCTCACACAATCTGTACCTAACCATGTATTGGATGTGTACTGCATGCATCAGACAGAGTCCGCCCTGAACTACGGGTCTCTCAACTGCTACATTGGCTGGTAAGTCATTCTTCTATACACCACTTGTACAGGGTACTAGACTATGGTAGAATATGTGTAGACTTGCTGCATGTATGCAAGAGAATATAGTGGGCAACTGGGATACTTGCAGAGATCTAACAGCCACTTGGGAAAAGAGGTACTCTGTCCAGTAGTATGTGTCCCATAATATTCACTCAGCCACATGGCTGGAAGCTCCAATACAGTATTAAAGGGAGATGCCAAACAGTGGTGTCACAGGAGAGTTGCACAAGTGTCTATGCCAGCAGAGCATGGGCTGGTCATCCCCCACCCTCAACACATCAGTGTTCCCATACAACTGCTGTAACAGTAAGTCTGCAACGATATGTCAGCAGACCAGACAATTCCAGGGGAGTGACATAGAACTTGGCTACACTTTGTATTTCCCACATAATGTAGGGGTGACACTGTATGTCTGTATGTTGTTGATAGTGTGAGGAATGAAACCTCACTGCCTGGTGGCTGATGTGGCTCACTGGGTTGGGGACATTACTGTGGGTGATGGTGTTGATGGTTCAAATCTGGCAGAATCTACATTTTTTGAATGTGAGGTACTCATATGGTGCTATTCCCACAGACTGTCATAACTCCTCAAGCTGTTACTGGATGAAAGCTGGACAAAGCCAGAAAGGATGGGGGGAGAAAGGGCCAAACCTACAGACAGACATTATAGATGCTCTGAGTAACCTAGAAGGTAGCTAGTATAACAACAGGTTGCAACAGGTCAGATTAGCTGCAGGATGTAAAGGCCATCACTTAAATGTGTCTGTAGTTACAACAATTCAGTGACTGCATTTTACAGTATTTACTGGAAAACCAACAATGTACCAGGAAGAGACAAGACATATGGGGCAAAATGCCGGGCAGTCTGCAACAACATGTACAGGGAATGGTATGCAGACTGTCACCCTGTGTGTGGTGTTACATCAGGTACCCCAGTCACATCCTACCTCTCAACCTCTTAGAACAAGAAATCTGGACAAAGCCATGAATAAAAGTGGGGCACAAGCCTAAAAATATGGATAATGTGTAGATATTGCTTTTACAAACTTCAAAAGTTGATAGAATAACAGGTCTTTCATTAGAATGAATTTCCAGATGGGTATGGAATCTGAAACTCATATGCCTGTCATTATTTCTAACTTCAATCTGTAATGATTTGCTACTAATTTCCTAGGAAACCACACTTTTATGTAAAATGGACCATGACTGTGAGGCAAAAATGTGGACACTCTGTGAATATCTGCACATATGAGAGGTATGAGTCACATAATAATTACAGCAAATAGCCGGTGAATGCCTTGGACAAGTGCAGGTAATTGCTGTACTGTGGAAACAGATGCGGCAGCCAATGTCAGCAGCACACAAAATCCTGGCTTGGAGTACATGTAGCTCGGGCCTGGAGTCACCTTCTAGATACTGACAGTCATGCTGGGCATGCTCCTACACTTAGATAACCTGAGTGCAAGTCTGTTGCCTCTTCCTCACAAAGACCCGCTATGTGGAAATATGTCTGTACATACAGACAGCAACATATACATATCTGTCTGTCCCTATCCCCTTTCACACAATTAGCATATCTATCAGTATGTGGCACACACACACACACATATATATATATATATATATATATATATATATATATATATATATATATATATATATATATATATATATATACAACGATGATAACACTATATATATAGCTATGTAAAGTACAATGCGACACAGACTCTTCACATATATCTGCATGACACATTTACATAATGTACACACAGCAACAGGTAAGGAGAAATCCTTGTTGTACATATATATATATATATATATATATATATATATATATATATATATATTATATGTGTGTGCGTGTGTGTGGTGGGGGTGATATACGAATGTCCCCACATACCCTCTGACAGTTGTCTGATGGGACCAGACCAAGGCCGCAACAGTACATAGTCCACTCACCCACAGACCCCTGTGCCTGCAGAATGTCACCATGTAGACAAACACAGTTGAGCAGGTGTTGTAATGTGCAGTGGTTGCAGTGCATGTCTTGGACAAGTCATGTTGTCCCTGCCCACATGTCTGCTTATCTAACTGCAGCCAGCCACATATGGCCATACTGGTAACTGTTAACACATATCAGGGCTATTAACAGGTATATCACTCCTAGGACACTAGATACAATTACAGTACCAAGCAATATCACTCTGCAGGCCACAAATGTTGTCTAACACAAGGTTATTTTGTGTACTCCACATGTACTGTGCCTGCATTCATATGTGCAGCAGATAAATACTGCAAGCTGTAGTGTGTACTACTAGATAGGTATGTATTCTAATCTCATAGCATCCAACTTGTGTGTGTAAAACCATATCCCCTTGCAGCACTGCACACATGCCCATCTGGCCTATATCTGTGCAGTGGTTATGCATTTTACAGCCCTGTGACTAGCTGCTGGCCCTACATTGCCCTCATCTATGTAAGTATAACTGATGTCCACCACCATCTAGATTTATACATTCAGAAAACCCAGGTGACATGCATCAAGGGTAGCAGACCTTGTCACAAAGTATGAAAGCATGATTACGCTGACTGTCCCCATTGTCTCTGACACATTGTAATACACATATGCACCTAGGGAGCCATGCACATATACTGCCATACCTTGCTTACATAATATTTATGCTGTGCTGCCATGCCATCCTGTGCCACTGTATTGCCTCCATGTGTCCATAGTTGAACTGTTCAGACGCCTGGAACAGAAACATACACAGGTCTGTGACGCACTTGTCAGTCTGTAACACTACTGCCAGTCTAACATCATGCAACAAAGATACACAAAGTGTGTTGTGTAGTCATGACACATGCCAGCATACAGTGCTTCTCGTGGCCCACGACTGCCATGGCATAACAATACTGTACTACACAAGTACATGTAAAGTAATATAGTCACCCTGTGCATCAGACACATATTTGCATGTCCCTGCATCAATGGCATTGATGGCAGGGATGTGGCACAGGTATCATCACATGCACAGGGTGTGGTGTGGGGTGCCAGAGACCAAGGCTTTGCCAAACATTTGACAGCATGTGGGTGAGTCAGGAAGGGGTACTAGTTAGATGGGCCATGGAGAGATGCGTGTGTGTCTGTTGGTGACCTGCATGTGACAGTGATGTTTGATTGTGTGCATGTAGACAGCCAACAGCCAAGCCCTGTGCTAGGCCTATACATGTGTATGTTGGACAGCTGTGGACTGTACATGATAGAGTGAACAGTTCACCGTGTTAGGCCACATCACGGGAACTGGCTCCACAAGGAGTAGCACTGGCACCAGCATGTCCAAGGTCAGATGTGGTGCTAGTATCTGACGGTAACTGCCCTATGTTGGGCCTTTGTCCCCCACTGGACCACCCAGGAGCATGTGCCCATGACCTGCCACATTGTGGTGTGGACAGCACACTTTCCACTGTAGAGCTGGAGGTACTGCCACTACGGGAGCATGAGTGTGCATGGCCATGTACACTCCCAGCAGATGGTGTTGCTGACCTATGCCCACATGTCCGATGCCCAACTCCAGCCAGATGTTCCAGCACAGACAATGTGCAGTCAAAGACAGACACTGTCTCAGCCCATCTGTCCACTACATGAGTGAACTGATTTAGGGTGTCACCATTGCAGTGGAGGCAGTCACGGATGTCAGACTGTGCTGCATCCATAACCCTAGGCATCCATCTGGTGTTGCATGCAGAATGTGCCTGTGCCTCCATGATGGCCCATAACATGTGGTGAGTGACCTATGATGTGACACCTGCGACAGGTGGTGGATGAGCAATAGTCCTCCTTCAAGCACCCCTGTCAATCTGCCTGTGTGGTACTTGTTCACTGTGACAGACAAGACAAGTCAATCGACTTATAACACATCAGTTGTACATCCAGTTAATGTTGCCACTACAATACACCTGTGAGGCATGCCATATATGCACTGTGAGGCATGCACCCAGTAAAACATGTAGTAAGAATACCCAAAACCTGGTATCACCTCTCTCAGATGAACCATCAGTAGTATACTCAAGTATGAACCATCTCCATATATTGCTTGGTTTGCATAGCAGGTTTCTTTGCTTCATGTATAGCTAGCAAAGTATGTAGCTCAAAACATGTTAATGTTTGTACAAATACACATCAAATACACACCAGTCTGGCAAATACCTGAAACCCATCTAGGATGGAGCACTCAAATATTCTCAGGATGGAGCATAAACATTCTTACAGGAGATAGCACAACAGGACAGGACTAGATATGATCCACAGTGTCCCACACAGATCCACCACCCCACCCCTCACTTCTCCACTTCTCCCATCTCCCCCACACCCTGGGAACAACCATTCACACCAACATACTATTATTGCTGTGATATTTCTGTGTACTGTCTGCTGTTGTTCCTGTGTTGTGTGTTGCTTTGTTTACCATACTGTACACACTCCCAGTTTACTGTCCATATCCCCATTGTCATATATGTCACATACTGTCAGATAAATAGCAGTATAAATACTACACAACTGTACAACAACTAAGTGGGACAGCCCATCAACAAAAGTGAAAACAGAAAAAAATACAACCTACATATGTTCCTGTGTCCCTGTAGGTGTCTTACCTACCCCAGAAAGTTGCAGAATGTCAGGATATTTGCCTCATAGATGTGGTGCTTTTCACACAAACATGTGGATGTCTGACTTTCACACGTCATACCCTCAGAAAACAGTTATACTACAGTAATATCTGTTATTTAAACCACAAAAGTAGTAAGTCCGAAGTAAAACACTAGAAAACAAAATTCTGGACACTGGAGGAGTAACCACATAACCACACCTGGCAGTAAGTAAACCGAAGAAATGAATAATCACGCGCTAGTGCTATTTCAGGACACTGTTACAGTGCTAGAACTATTTATGTGACACATTGACGGAATGAGAGTAGTTACTGTCAGTATGTTTTATGTGTAATCTGCTAGCTTTCCTACAACAACCGATCATATGTGATGATTGAAAGCAATAGTAGAGAGGAGCCTAGCCTGTAGGGCAGCAGATTATCACTGTCATCTCAATACAATTAATGTAAGACAAGCCGAATGTTATAGTCTGTATTCCCAATACTTCCATCCTCTCATCTGCATATCATTATGACTGAAATGTCATACAGACCTGTTCCCCATAACCAGTTGCTTGCCTTTTGAAGGTAATGCTCATCAACAGGTAATTGCCTCTGCACAAATCTGGTTCAAATACTATCCACTGTCTAGATTTATGAACTATGTCCAGAGTTTTGCCTCATATGTTTGGTTAATGTCCTATGTCATTGTTGTCTTCTGGCAGTTCACTGTCAAACATATCAGAATATGCATGCTAATACAGTAGCTGTTATTCTATCAACCTACTGTCTTTGTAGATGTAAACTGTTAAACATGTCCCTATCTCTGGGCAACCCCCTATTAAGTATGGCTGTATCTGGATCCCTTGTTCTAGGGGGTTAGGAGGTATAGTATGGTATATACTTACATACAGCTGTGTATGCTACAGCCTACAATACATAGGGGGGAGTGTGAACATTTTGGTGGACAGCAAGCTGTACATGTAACTGTTGCAGCTGTGCCAGGCCTGTTGTTATGGCAGAGCCAGGGTAAGGGTATTCTATGCAGTCCAGTTGGTGCATGTGCTTAAGATATGTATGTCATGCAGCAGTGTGAATAACAGAGTAGTAGGCAACATATAGTTGGGCTATATAGATATGTGCATTGTGTCTCTGCCTACAGGACTTTGTCTTGCAAAACTGGGTGGCAGTTAAGTAAGTAGCAGTAACCTGTGGAGATTAAGATTGCAAGAGAAAGTCATTACTTGCTGTCTTCACAATAATGTGATTGAAGTGCAACAGAACACTGGATTTGAACCTAGGACTGTGTATGGCAAAATGTACTACATGCAAGGCATTTAATAGACTGAGCTATGGAGACACTGCAAAAGCATGTGTGTTTGCAAGATATATGTGCACATATATAAGCTGCGTGAAACATTTCTAAATCCATGAGTATGTGCGTGGCTTTATATGGTTGTATTTCTGCACCAGGGTCCCAGTTGTACATGTAATTTTCCATTTCTACCTTAGCAGCTGTCTTTCCACAAGTTGCTGGTTAAAGGGCACATATACCTGATACACAGGCCTCACTTAAATCCATTATTATGTCTTTGGCTGTCCACTGGTGTATTATTGCAACAGGGTCCAAGGTACACTCCTATTTTTCCCATTACTGTTTTATTACAGTTGCATGTTTAATGACTGTAGGCAGCAATCAGTATGTTTTGCTGGAAACACCTGTTTAACCTAAAACCTATGTAGCATGATGGGTAAATGCACTGTGCTGTAGTTAAGAGGGCCTGGGTTTGAGAGTTGGCAGAGGTGTTTATTTTCTACATGTGAGTAACAAGGAAATAGACACATATAGTCATTAAAGCTCTTTAAAGCTCATTTAAACTGAGCTAAATGAAGTGGCGTGGAGCGCTGTGCCACACCGCTCCGTGCAAATCCACACAAACCCATGCTAAAAAAATATAAAGAAAAGAAAAAAGGGGTGATAGGAAAGTGGTGAAATGGGGGCAAGCAGGGGGAAAACAACATGAAATGCAGGTAAGGATGTGCAGGGCAGGTTTAGGAAAGAATCATCGCTATCCATTTCTTGTACAGCAACAGCTGTGCATTTTGATAGGTTTTGTACATGAATTTTGACTCTCAAACCCCAGAGAGAGGGGTGAGGTCAACATAAATGTGTTGTCATGCCAATTGGACCAAATTAATTGTGTCCAATGGAGATGTGTGTGAAATGGAGAGCTGTGTATGCAGCTGTATTTTTTTGTGGGACAATTGCCCATTTTTTGTTTTTTAAGGAGAGAGTGGAATGTTGGGGAAGGGACATAGGTACATGTGGGGAGGTAAGTTGGGTAGGAGAAGATGCAATAGCAGACAGAAAAGACAGTAGATGGGGCAGTGTGTGACACATGAGGGGGGTAAACACCTTGGATGGGGAGGGTGTTGTGGGATGGGAAATGCATGTGCCTCCTGACGGCAGCAGCACGACTGAAATCCCCACCCATGGGCAGTCAACACTGCTTATTCACTGCCTCGAAGGTGGCTGTGCTGGAGGCTGGGCACCAAGGCCTGCCTGCCCCACCAGATTGGCCAGTGTGCCCTCAGTCTGACGTAGGCAATGTTCATAGGTGTGATGAATGATCCTGTGCACCATGACCGGCAGTTACTGTTGGGTGTCTACAGCCCCTCTGCCACCACTTCCAGGGGGAGGCTGGGCCCCATCCCCTGAGGTGGTTCCACCCAATGTTGCAGTTGGTGCAGGGGACAGCAGAGGGGGCACCACTGGCCTGGGTCCCAGATGTGCTAGCACCCAGTACCACAGCCAGTTGAGGCAAGGTAAGCAGATCACCAGGAACTGGCCTACCCTGGTTTGCTGTGGTGATGGAGGTATAGCAATAAGTATAGCTTAGTTATGAACAAAATTTATTGTTAGTAATAACAGCATGCCAGAACAGTGGAAATAACCCAAGTACATATCAATGCGTATTATATGAAACACAACAATAAACAACAGAAGTCAGTATATCAACAGCATGCCAGTGACAGTTGCGGCATAAGGCCAACAAAATAGATAATTCAACAAGATATGTTAATATGCAACCATTATAATACATAGCAGTAATAAGGTACACATACTAAACCTAGAGTACTTGATAATAGTTTTCACTCTTACTCACAAACACTGGCTAATGTACAAAGTATGTACTGTACCTGTGTACTATGTATGTATTCTACCTATGTTCCAAATTTCAGCTGTACACCACAAATCTATTAATTACCTTTATTTTTAAATTAATATTTTCTTGTTTGTTCTCTCCGCTGTAACTGTTGATGTGCTGCATACCACTGTAAAAACATGTCTATTGTAATTTGTGTGTATACTGATCATGTCTAAATATCTAAATGTATCTGTAATTTTTCTATGTGGAGCTTTTCTCCCCGGGCCTATGCTGAAAAAGGGCCTTTTCGGCTCAGTCAGATACCCCTGGATAACAAATGTAAAATAAAAATAAAAATAATAAAACACATGCCCCAAAATACCATTTAATGTAACAACATATGTTAATAGTAAACCATAACTAATGAATAACAACAGTAAATAAATGAAGATAAGGGTTGGGGAGAGAGAGAGAGAGAGAAAAAAGCCCATTAGTACCATTATAGGCTATTCACTTGACAAAAGTACAACTGTTTACTCTACAGGTCTGTCCTTTCTTTATGTGTACATATCCCCTGTAGCTGCTTTAGCACATGCATACCTCTCAAGCTATTCACATTGGACAGAATGGGCCAAGCAGTAACAACTGCAGGTACACAACTACACAGCACACTTGCACAACAGGTGGACCTATGTAACTACCAAGGTGTACTGTGGGCTGATGTAGTGTTACTTTGCTAGTTAGTTAATCATGTTGATGGTAATCCTGTAACAGAGGGGTTATGCACTACTAATTACATTATGTGACAGCAGTACAGTAGAGAAATGAAACAGTTATGCCTTGCCTGGCAGGCATGGGGATATAACTCAATAGCAGTGACTGCAGATGATATCTGCATGGAATATATGAATTGGCTGCAGCAACTTTTTAACAGACACCCCAGGCATACAGCTACACCAAGATTCCACATTTTATTTATTTCATTTTACTTTATTATTATTACATTTATTGCCTTCATTTTATGCTGTATTTTCACATTCTTGCTAATGATTTTAACAGTCTGTGACATTTAGACACACAATTATTTACTCATAATATGGGCTACCTCACCCATATACCTGTAGTTCCTCTGTAGAGAGAATCTGTAAACATTACACAACTGATACCATAATATTTAGTGTTACCTGGCACTGGAATCAAACCCTGGTCTGCATGTGGCAAAATGTACTAAATGCAGAGCATTTAACAAACTGAGCTACTGAGTCACTGCTGATTGCTGACTGACTGATATTTGCCTAGAGCTCATCTGGAACCAAAATATGATCTAGTACTAGTACTACAGTTTTATGGTAGACTGCAATGACAGTAAAATACACATGCATGAACTACTAGCATGATAGAGATATTAGGTAATCTATACATTACTGTAAAGACTGCAGGTGTACACAATATATTTTTATTGAGTTGAAATATCTGTGAAGTCAACAAACAATATCAGATCATGAAGTGGGCTACCTCACCCATATACTTTGCTTACCTGCTGTTTGTGGATGACAGAGCATTGTGTGAACAATATTGGCCTAGAATCAGCCTTGAACAGTACTATATGTGTTAAACAATAGATTTGGCAACCATTATACTTGCAGTCTATAGCTATTACGGTGTTATACTTGACTGCAGCACCTTACCTCATAGCCTGAATGCATACAGCTCTACTGCAGTGGTTAAAACATGACAATCCTGATATACACAGTTTACCTTGGTGTTATTGGTATTGGTTCATGTGTTATTGCAGAACAGTTATCATAATCAATTTCTTGCAAAACAGCTCTAGTTCCAGACTTATTGCACAACAGACTTTATTTTTTTACATTAATGCAGTTATTGCTATTGTTTTGAGTATTTATTGCACAATAGCTGTCATTATTCAGGTCTTGCAATACAGCTGTAATTCCACAGTTATTGCACTACAGACTTTATTGTATGTACTTTATTGCAATTAATGCTTTACTCTTTCTTGCTTGTTGCACTACATTTGGCAGTATTCAGTTATTGCAGTACAGCTTTAAGTCCACATTTATTGCAATACAAACTTTACTGTACATACTTTATTGCAATTAGTGCTTTACTCTTTCTTGCTTATTTCACTACAGTTAGCGTAATACATCCATAGTCACCACACTCATGGCGCAACCTGGCCAAGCATCCAGAATGAGCCTTGAGGTTGTGAGCCCTCTCCTCTGCAGATGTTGGGAGAGAAGCACACCATTATGCATATCAGTTTAGCAGATGTTCAGATTAGATATTTGTGGTACAGAGGTAAAAATACATACATACATCTGGGACATCCCCTGCCCAAACATCTTGGACCCAGGTGTCCAAATGATCCCCCTTACATCTCTTCAGGTCATCATGGTGGTGATGACACTGATCACCTGTGCGGGGAATACCAGTTGCACTGGTGAGGTCCCTTGCCAGCTGGTCCCAGGCCTCCGCCTTGCACTCTAAGCCCTGATAACCTCCCTGCAGAAGCCAGTCTTCATATTCTTTTTACTAGGAGTCCAACCATAACCCTGGACTCCAGGATGCCCCAACACTGGGCCCAAACCCTCACCAGTGGCTGCCATAGTATCCTTCAGAGACAGAACTCCAATGGATTATGCTGTATTTCCACCTATTGTGCTTAATATAGCCTGTTTTTCCACCCTTACACGCCATTGGGCAACATTTAAAAATGCATTGTGTTGCTTAGCAGTGCGCAAACCAGCTCAGCTGAGCAGTACAAAAACCGGAAGACCCATATGCTTAGCAGTGCACAAACCAGCCAAGCAGACCCAAGCAGTGCATAAACATTTTCAGCCGTTATTGTGTTTATGCAGTGTTTACAGGGCTTAGCAGTGGTTAGCAGAGCGCAGCAGGCCATACTTTAAAATAATTGCTATAATTTGTATTTCAGTAATTAATGCTCATTTTCCCTTCCATGTATTCCAACCCTGGACCTACTGCACATGAGGCTGTAACTCTACCCATTTAGCTACATGGATATGTGGAATTCTGCTATACCTTTACGTATACCTCAGAACTACGTATAAGCACTGCTGAGCACTGGACCGGACAAACCCGCTCAGCTATGCTTAAACATGACATTTAAATAAATAATGAAATGCATCCGGTTTCTATTTTTATATGTCTAGCAGGTGTTTTGGCACCACTTAGCATTGCTACATTCTGCAGCATTCCGCACAAACATGATTTTTATAACAAAAAAATAAATACATTGAAATAATACAATTGGACAGTGCAGGGAGTGTCTTACTCATCTGTGGACACAGGTAGCACTACACTCCCTACACTGATCCAATAACCGTGTTCCTCGGCTCTCCCTTGGCAAAGCACCATCATTAATGTGCATGGCATGCTGCTGATGAGGAACCATGTACACAGCCATGGTAACATTCCATGTAGGCTCTACACTGTGCCCACATGGATTTTATTAAATCCTGGGGATGAATTACCAAGTTGTAGTAAGGCCCTAATGTATTTAATGTTGATGGCCAAAAAAGCAATTACTAGAAAATGGAAATAAAAATCTAAACCAACTGTAACTGAATTATTGAATGTTGTAATTGAGTTAAGACTTGTTGGTTGATCTTTAGAAAAGGGAAGGAACAAACTCCATAAAAATAAATGGAGTTTTTGGGAACAAAATATGCAGAATAATGTTCAGGTGAAGAAGGTGTGAAATTTCAGGGAAAAAAGGATGGCAGGACTTGAGCAGTCTATATAAAGTTGAAATGAGATGAATGATAATTGTTAATAAAGAAATCATATATGCATGATGTATGAAAAAAGTGTGTAATGGTTTGTTGTCTTTTTTTTCATAACTGTATGTGTGTACCCATGTTACTGTATAACGTGTGAAGTTAATAAAGGGGTTAAAAATAAAATGAAAATAGCTTTAGAGGACATTAAGAATATCCCAAAGTTGTTGGTAGTGGTTATGTATGGAAAGAAATCATGAAGGGAAAATTTAGAACTTCAGTCAGTGGTTAAGAGATTGCTGCAATGAGTGTATTCAGTGCCTGGGAACTACATTTGAATATCAGATGCACTGTACCAGTGGAATAACTCCATAGACTTCTGCATAAGAATTAAGTAATGAAACATCATTGAGAAGATAAATTAAGAGTCAGGTCAAGCTAATAGGGGAGAGGGGTGACAACAACAGCATCCTTAGAGGATGCAGTAGAGCGAAATAGGTAGTAAGCCAGAAGAAGAGAGCAAAAGGCTACAAAAAGAATTAAGAAGAAATTATTACAGATTAAGGAAGAGCAGTTTGAGATACTGCCTTTGGGAATGGAAAGGAAGTGTGGGTAATGAATGAAAAGAAGGGGGCATTCATAATGATGAGAAGTTGAAAATGAGGTAAGAGACTGAGTATCCAGCAGGCAGACATAGTGACTGAAAAGGAGATTGGTAGAGATATGAGGGATGTGCGTAGTAAGTATGCAGAAACATTGTGGACTGTTGCAGGAGTAAGCAGGATAATGAGTTAACAGAAAAGAGTAAGAAGATAAGAATGTCAAAAATTGAGTAGAAACAGTAAATATATCCTTCATCTTGTTATTTCTATATCATAGATGGGTGGTAGAGTGGAGAGAAAATGTGAAAATATAGGACGGATATAGATGGGCAGACAGTCACTGGCAGTTGGTGCAGAGGATTAAGATTATAAGCTGTTAACAAGCTGCTTCCTGTAATACAGGGTTTGATTCCTTCGGTCTCCATTTGCTTACAACATGACCTTGAGCAAATCACTAAACCAGACTGTGCTTTGGGGAACTTAGACTGGGCTCTAAGTGGTCTCATATACTGTATGCCTAGTAACTACCTATGAAGATGTGAACAATGACTGATGAGTAAGTAGCCAGGGATGAAGCAGAAGAAAGCTCGGATGGCACTAGGGAGGTAAGATGTATAGTCCAGATGATGCGATTCCCTGGTTCAAAAAGGTTTTCAGTTCTTTTGGTTAGTTGCTAGATAAAAAAACACAGTCTCAAGAGGAGCAATTTAAATCCCTGTCTGTGGGCTGCAAGATAGTAGCAGTAGTTTCACTGCACACAGGCCAGATTATAAAGGAGTTGAATAACTGCAAGTTTATTAATCTTATTTCCATCACAGGAAAGTTTGCAGGAACTATTGTAAAGGTCAGACTGATAGCATTACAAAACTGTAATTCACTTTTATATAAGCAGCAGTACAGCTGCATGTAGGAGTGTTCTAGTTAGTCCAAGTCACCACTTGTATTTCTGGGTCACCACTGATGTAGACAAGAAGAGCCTCATCGGTGTGGAGCTTTTGGATGACTGTAAAGTCTTTGTTGCTTTACTTCATGACAGGCTGCTGAGAAAATCACAAGGCTTAATAGTCACAGCCAAAACTGTACAGGTGATTCAGAAAATTGTCGAATGACTCGATGTGGGTTTATAATGAAATGGTCTGTAGAAGAGCTGCTAAGCAGCAGAATGAAGAATATCTCATTGGTTTAAACTGGTACTTGCTTGTAATATTCATATCAGATACAAACTAGAGCTGAACAGTAAGATCATTCTGCAGTGATCACATCAAATTTGGTGCAGTGTGCTTTGATAGAAGAGCCAAAGTCTAAGTACACTAGCCCACTTTCAGACTTGGTGGAAATATGATAGCTTGGATTTAAAGCAGGTAAGTGCAATGTTATGCATACTGGTTGTGTGGAATGCTCAGAAAACATACAAGTTTAGAGTGGCTTTAGACAGGCCAGAAGATGGAAAAAGGACTGTTAGCTAATAATCATCTTATAGGATGAATCCTGTAACATGTATTAAACTACCTTTACAAATGCAGCCAGGATGCTGGAGTATATCAGCAGGGAGCACTGCCTTGGTAAATGCTGAAATTATCTTTCTTTATATAAAGAGGGCCAAGTAACCCCCTGTTTAGATCATTATCCCCATCTCTGCTTCCATATGATGAAAGTAAAATTAAGCAGCAGAAAGTAATCAGTAGAAAGTTAACTAAAATGGTAAAGACAATGCATTACTTTGAAAAGAAGAAAGTATTTTACATTTTTTCATTTACATAAAAGAATACAGAAGAGAAACATATGCTGCACTATTTGGAGGAGCACGTATGTAGTGGAGCTAATGAATAAAGACAGAGGTTGGAAAAAGGATGTCGGTGTCTTGTAAAAATTGGAAGTTTGGTGAAATACTGTTTCACAAAGAGGGTGACAGGGCCCTGATCTCACCGCTTGAGTCATTGGTAGAGATGCTGCAGTAACACCCAGTGAATCTTGGTCTGCCAGCTTGTTAATGTGGTATTATTCAGGGTTGATTCACAAATCTGTTTATGACTTCCTTGAAAGACTGGCACCAAGACATAGCTTATCAGTGCTGGCTTGGCAGAGGAAAAGAAAGGACAGGCATGAAGCACACAGAGATGGAGAATGGGAGAGGAGAATGAAATGGGAACACTAAAAAGGAAATAAACGGTGAAAGAGAATGCATTGCAGATGCTGAGAGCATTAAATGGGCGGATTTGCCTGGGGACCTATGAGCAGGGCTGTTAAATATATGGAAGAAAACACCAACAACATATGATGGGAGTAAAATACAAGAAAGTTTAATATGCCAGGGAAGCAGATCTGGAGAGGAACCTGGAGAATGGGTGGAAGCTTTACCTCATGGGGTTAAATAGGGAACAAGCTCCTGGTGAGTGAAGCATAAAAACTAAAATCCTGATCCTAATTAGGGAAGTCAAGGGATTTATTGCAATGAGCTGGAAAGAAGGGAAGGAAAATGAATTGCTTCTAGAAAAGGAACATAAAAATCCTGAGACGGATAATGGAGGAGAAGCCAAATAATTGATGATTTAACTCAGTCATTGAATTAAACAGATAACTCAGGTGCCTGGTTAAATCCACCAGTGTCACGTATGAGGTGAAGATAAAAGTTAATCACAAGGCGTTTACAGTTATATTCAAAATCTCAGGAGCACAACACAGCAGTGCACTGAGCTTATTGTGAACAATGCTACCGTTACTGAAGCTGCAGATATAGCTAAGCTACTGGCTGATAATTTAAGCTCAGACTTTACCCCACGTCTGTCCCACAAAAAATACCCAAATGTGACACTCCTGGCTGTCACACATGACCAAGTTCTAAAAGTGCTTTCAGAAGCTAAAATTACTGACTGCATCAAAGGATTCTAACAGTGTCCCTGGATGTATCCTGAACAGCATGAAGCATAATCTAGCTAGGCCCCTAACAGCACAATTTTGTACCAAGTGAGTAGAGAACAAACAACAGTCATCCTCCTGCACAAGGTAGGACCCCCAGTGATCCAGGTTATTACAGACATATAAGTTTGACCAGCCTCATATGTAAAGCCATGGAAGGGATTATCATGGAGTTGATTATCATGGAGTTGACGGTAAAGACATAGGGCTCCACCAAACACTGACTCTGTCTCAGTTTAGATAGCTGAAAGGCTTTGTTAACATAGTGGACTTTTTGAAAGAGTCACCAAGGCAATGGATGAAGTTAAAATTGCACATCACCCACCTTGACCTGGAAAAGATCATTGACATGATCCCCCACTCCACTATAGCAGAAGTTTTAAGCAAGCTAGAAATAACCCCCTACATCACCTACTGGATCACCAACTGTCTCATGGAGAGAAAGCAAGAGAGAAGCTACCTGCACAAAAAGACCAGTGGAGTCCCCAGGGTTTGGTAATGAGACCTCTCTTGTCTGGCATCTACTTTTCTGAAGTTGAAGTCAATAGTAAAGGGTTGTAGCTAAGTTTACAGATGATCCCAAGTTGGGTTAAGTTATAGAATCCCCAAAAGACTTATGCATCCTGCAAGAAGGATTATCCCAAACAAATAACTGGTGCCAGAATCATCAAATAAATGAATTCATCACTACTAAGGCAACAGGAAGTAAAATCCAAGCACCAAAAAATCAAGCTGTTGCACCACGGCCAAAGTTACGTAAACACAAGACCAAGTAAAATCTTATAGGCCTGTTTATTTAATAAAACAAGTAAAGATGCTTGATAAAAACTTTGTCATTGACGAAATAAGCACAAGCAAAACGATGCTTGGAAAATGGAGGTTTTTTCAGTCCTTGTCGTTGACAATACTAACAGCTTTTCTAGTGCAATTACTCACAAATTACTTCATGTATAAAAAAGTAAATGATCCCAAGGAGTAATAAAGTTACTATCCTCCAAATGTCAGTAGGAGCGTGTTGTCCAGAAAATAGAGTCACAGGCAAAGTTCAATCACAGAATAAAGTCTTCGCCTTCGTGAGATACCTGATAGTAATGAAATGTGATTCTGCTGTTAGAACTCATAGACAAATATAGGCATAAAAGTTCCAAAACAATAGACCCCAAACACACGATAAGCGCTTTCGGTTTTCACCTTCTTCAGATCGTAAGGGGTAAAAAGAATGCTAGACTTTTAAAGCAGCTAATAGCCAATAGCCATACGCTAAATCTTTCAAAGCTTGGCGTGCCTTCTATTCCATCAAATTGCAATATAGGTTGGCGAAATTACGGGCAATATTTCAAGATGTCAGAACTCATTTATTTTGGCCATCAATATTGCCATATCATTCAACTGCTGATAGATGTCATTCACAACAATAACCAAAATTAAAGGTTGTGACATCAAATGAATTGCAGCGACTTTAAAACAAATAGTTCTTTAGGAAAAAGGTGTATACCTTACGTTCAAATAGATTGTTCATTCATTTTCTTTAACCAGTCGGCTATTAGAAAACAACACATATCGTTCAAGGCTTCATTCATATTGTTCAAAATCTATAGTTCCTTCAATAAGCATTGAGTGAAGTCGATCATAAATTCCATAAATATGTTGATCTAATTTCTGCGGATTGACCACAATGTATGTCCTAGAATCACCCAATAATTCCTTCTTTGGTGTTCATCATATGAGTAAAAATCTTTCTATTAGAGGAGACAGAACATTAGAAAAAGTATGATAGCAGGGTGATGTATACCTGTTATTAAATGATCTGGCAGCATTGGTGAGTTTTAATACCTTGAAATACTATCTGCAGCTCCACTGATTTACGTTGTAATTTGAAGGCACAGAAGGTTCACTAAGCTTTGAAAGCTTTTATTTTTATAGTAGAATTGGCGACACATATTTTTAGTTCTGGATGTCATGCTCTGAAAAATATGAATAAATACTCTAAAAGTTAATATTTTATAAGTCCATTTCTATTATAATAGATATGATGTTATACTTATTTCAGGGATAATCATTACACCATACAGGTTGGTACAATAAACTCTCAGTTAACTGCCACCCATGGGATTTGGTAAATGCTGGATAACTGTAGTTTCTGGTTGCTTAAGAGTTACTATTAGAAATAGGCCTGACTAATACTGCACCCTATACTATTTGTTTGGTTTGACTTGTTCTCAGGTTGGAGAGAGAGGGAATGTATTCCTATCTTCCTTTTTAAAACTCAAAAACTCTAAAAATGTAAAGTATATTTCTGCGGGGAAACAGAAAGTGCAACACATGAAAATTATACCGTACTTCTTCAGTATTTATTTGCTGGTTACTTGAGAGTGCCGATTGCTTGAGTTATGGTTAACTGAGAGTTTACTGTAAATTTGGCTAGGCTTAAACATGGCCTGTAAAGACAGATATCCTAGTAATAAACTGTGAACCTACAACAAACTGGGAGAGATAAGTGGAGGGGTGGAGAGTAAAGCTTCTGTAGTATGTCAGAGAAAAGTGGGAATATGAGAGGAGGGCCATAAATGAATGGATAGTGTGATGTAAGGAATAGCAGGATAGGCAAGCCAGGGGAATAGTGGGGCTAGAGTAGGATATAGAGAAGGCACAGTTTGAAATTGACTCCCTTTTAGAAAGTGAGTGACAGCTTGTAAGAAAAAGGAATACAGAAGAATTTCCTAGTGAGGGTGCAAAAAAGTTGTGCTATAAAAATGAGGCAAGTTAAAGTAGAAAGATGGATCTACTCAATTAAGGACTAGAAACATGAAACACCAGCAGATGACCCTGGCTAAAATATTGACTCATTCTGCAGAATATTTTGTAAACCTTTATAAAGATGATCCAGGGGAATTATTGACTTAGAAGGGGCATTCAGGATTTTTTTGAAGGACATAAAACTTCCATGTCTAATGGTTGGTATAGCTGACAGCCTGATGAAACCTGTCACATTAGAAGAATTAGAAACCTGACTTAAATGTATGACATATGGGAAGTCACCCAAGATAGGCAGAATCCCACTTATATTGCACAGAGTTGGGAGTAATGCTGTGGAGAGAAAATTATTAACAGTATTAAACTGAGTACTCCCAACTTAAGTAACCTTCTAATTATGGAAAGCTGCTGTAATCTTGGACATATTGAAGCCAAGTAAAGATCCAAATTTATTAAGCTACTGCAGTCCAATATCTGTCCTGAATCAAGATTACAACATTAATGGCTATTTTGTTGTTTTGGTAATTTGTTAACCAAAGTTTTCCCAAGCCTGCTGAATAAAGATCATTGTGGCTTTGCAAAGGGGAGTAAACATTCAGTAATGTTTGACAAGTGCTAATAGTTATACAGGAAGCAAGTAAGAGGAGGGAGTCTCTTCTAATGGACAGCCTGGATACAGAGAAAGCATTCAACAGAGTAATGTGAGACTATTTATTTTAGGTTTTGCATTTGATGGGATTCCTGAGAAGCTTTATAGATTTGTTAAGGCATATTTATAAGGCCCATAAATGCAAATCAATGCAGAATTATCTCCCACATTTCAGGTGGCAAGAGGGACATGGCAAGGATGCCAACTTTCTCACATCCTATTATATGTGGGACCCCTACCCCTAAAGATAAGATACTTTCAAACACTGGGATTTGTTATAGGACAAGAAGAGACTAAGAAGGATTTATATGCTGATGATTTGTTGGTATATTTTTATTATCTGGATACACATTTAAGACAATTATTTGACGTTGACAAATTTGGTAAAATTTCAGGGTACAAGGTAAATTTAGATAAAATGCATTATATATCAATAAATTGTCAGCCAAATGGAGAATTAAGTACATAATAACCAGAATGACAGCAAAACACTGGCTAACGTTGTGGAAGAGATGGTAATGAAGGTGTATGCCAACTTCAGGAGGAGTGCTTAACTTTGATAAAAGAATGGAGGATGTTAAGAGTTAGACATGAGACAAAAAGTGCAGGTCTTACAACTGTTCATGTTGTCTTTAACTTTCTACTGTTATCTAGCAGTCCCCTTAAACTAGGGTGGTAGATTTTGCATAGACTTAGAAAGTGTCCAAAAGAGCTTTTCTTGCAACATGACAAAGTCAGAATCTCATTGGATAAATGATCATTACCAAAGGACAGGAGTGGGCTGGGGATCCCTGATTTGGGAGCTTAATGGAGGGTCTCCCATTTGAAAGTCTCTGGGATACATACCTGTTTTTCTGTTTATTTCACAAGCAGGGTAGATGTCTATAGAACAGGTAATTCTGGTGTTATTTGTTTTGCAGATATGCAGGAGGTCCATCAGAGTAGGATAAGACAACACCTTGTATGCCAGGCATAGATTGCCCCTCAACAGCCTGTAGGAGAAAGAATAGAGCAATAGGGCTTTGAGGCGGTCTGCATAAGACATGTTTCTTAAGCCCTGTATTCTTTTAGTGAGGAACCTCTGTGGATGTCCCAGTTGTTGGATGTGTCTGGTTAGGTACTTACCAAAGGGGACATGGTACTCTATGATATGTCTGATGAGTACTTAATGCAGTGGAATAATGACTTTCTAGGATCTAGATGCCATACCATTGTTTATAATTTGCACAAGACAGAATGATTTCCTCAATACTGAAAACACATGATAGGTTAGATCGCTGTCTATGTGTATCCTCAAGTCCCTGACTACTGGGTTGACTTAGGGTAGATGGCTTCCGAAAGGATAGTGTTATACATTTTTTGGCATTTAGTTTTAGTCCATGGCTCTGATGCCAGTTATTTTTCTCTGTCAGCCGGCCCTTTCTAGAGGGTATCTGTGTCAGTGGGATATTTTAGAGAGTTTGAGTTAAATTTGTCTGCCAGTAGATTTGCCATATCTTCTGGCTCAGTATAGCTGGTTCCATTAACAATGAGTTCTGCACACAGCTGTGTATTGCCTGTGAGGTTGCAGACATAGCTAAGGAATCCCTTGTGGTTGTCCTTGGCCTGGAAGGCCAAATTAACTTCAACTTTGGCTTTTGTATACTTTTGTTTCTCTTCTGAGCTGTTTGCTTAGTTTGATGAGAGTGCTTTTATCTTGCTGAGCACTACACCTCCAAATTTTTTCATGATTGTCCTCCTTCTGTTATACAACCTAAGATGTGATTCAACCAGGGTGGTTTTGTTTTTTGAATTAGTTCTTTACTTATTCCTGGTGCATGCAGCTGTCACTATGCAACTAGTAACATGCTTGTACAGGGTTTCTGTGAAGAGTTCCACTTAGGCAGCAATATTTTCAGGATTTGGGGGATTGAAATTTTGTCAGGTTATCACTTAATAGTAGGGAAGTTAGCCTTAGAGTAGTTCCTGAACATTCCAGGGTTATCTGGGATTCTGGATTTTATTTTTACTCCAAAGACCATTTTGTTCATTGGTTCATAGGCTATTACTAGACTAGCTGCCTTTGTGGGATCATTTTTAGCTTAGTCAGTTTTTCTTTTCAAAAGCAAGAATCAAGCCCTGTACTTTTTGTGTATGAGATAAACACCTTAACCATTACACTGACCTTTTTGGAGAGGACATTACACTAGGGGTGCACAAATTAGTATGGACAAGATCCAGTATGTTTGTGCCCCTGGTTGACATAGTGACAATTTGCTCCTGGGAGTTTGGGAGTTTAATTTTATAAAACCCAGGAATCTATGTGCCTGCACTTTTGGTGTCATACATGATACCCATTTAATAGTGGGGTAATTGAAGTCACCCAGTTATTAGGCTGGATGGTGAACGTTTCCAGGAAGCTTAAATATGTATTATGGGTTTCCTGTGTCATAAATGAGACCTATAGTATGTGGGCAAGTAATAAAATAACAACTAGAAAATTGAAAAAGAAGGATCCCCTGAGTAATGATGACTTTTTAAATAGATTCAGTACATAATGAGCCAGGAGGAAATGATAGCAAGAAAAGTTAGTCAGTCTGGTCACAAGAAGAAATGGGGAGCATGGAGGCAGAGTAAGAAGAAAACCACAGACTTAAAGAAGCAGTGTGGATACTTAATGGCTCTTGCTGTACTATATTTAATACTGTATGAGGAAAAAGAGATTAAGATATCAGGGCCTGCACTACTCATTTTTTAAACAAAAACATCTTTATTGAATTATCACTCATGACATAGGCAGTCATATCATAGAAAACAAACCATATTGACATATTTTCAGTTGCAAACATTATACATCACATATCATTTTCTGTACAGTCATTGTCAGTCAAACATTACATAGTTCATTTAATTACTGCCTTCCCTTAAACCTCATTTCTCCTCCAAAACATTATTATACATGCATTGTTTCCACAATTCCCCATTTTTCTATATAATTTGCCCCTGCCCTTTTCTAAAGATCCCACTTCCAGTTCTTTTGTCTATGTTACTATATTCACTACTAGTACCATTTGTTTAGATATTGATTTCCATTTTCTAGTAATTGCTTTTTGGCAGCCAACAGCATTAAACTCAGCAAGGCATTACTATGTTTAGGCATCCCTGATTGTGTCACGGCTAAAAAAAAATAATTTCATTAGTTACACCAATTTGCTCTCCCAATATTTCTTACAGAGTAGTTTACAGGCAATTTTTAAAGTATGCAAACTCATTACACTGTCAGAAATTATGTTCCCAATTATCTCTTTCTTACCCATCACACCTCCAGCATTTGCAATCTACCTGTGGAAAAATTCTTCGGAGTCTGCTTGCGGTGTAAAATACCTATCCAAATAATTTCAAGCAAAAATCCTAACTCTTCTAGATTTTGTTGCATATTTGGGAGCCATACATATATCTTCCCATTGTTTCTTTATGAATTGCTTATACAGTTTTTCTATCCCAGTCCTTTCTAATCTCCTCTGATTAAGTCCTACAATTGTCATGCAATATTTTATATGCCCTACTAATTATCCCTTTTTTAACAGCAGCTTCTGTTCTAGATTCTACTAAAAACTCTACCAGTGCTGGTCTTTCACTTGGGATCCCCTTTTCCTTTCTCTTTGCTATAATATAATGTCAGTTCTTGATAGGAAAGGCAATCTCTAGTCTGCTGTTCATATGAATTCTTGGCCTCTTCCCATTCCATTACGTTTTCCTCTCTAACTATTTGCTCTCAATACTTTGGTTCCATTGTCAGTTTTCTTCAGTAAATTCCACCTCTCTCTTGTCTATTCTCTATACCCCTAATTGCAGTCATCCTTGTTGGCAGAATGTTCTTTCTCTATTCCCATGTTGGCTTAGTTCTTAGAATATTTTCTGCTACTTTATGAATGTAATATTCTGTATGGTTATTGTTATTTTCCTTAAAGATCTGCATCCAAAATCCCAGTCTCTCCTTATTTCTTGAGCTTCTTCCATTTCATAATCATCCCTTTCCCCTTTGAATTATAGCTTTTTGATTGTGCTATGTACAGGAGCCTTAACTGTGTAGCTCTGAAATGCCCCTTCAAATCAAGTAATCCCAAACCACCTTGTTCTACTGGATGGATCAACTTATCCCACTTGACTCTTACCCTCTTCCCATCTCAGATAAAATCTTCCAACTCTTTATTAATTGTTATCCACAGCTTCTCCTTTGATGGATAAAAACTGCCTGACCCATGTATAAAACTAAAGGGACTAAAAACATTTTTGCTGCTTGTATCTTGCTATCCATATCCATAAAAGAGAATTTCCATTTTCTCAGTTTTTATATACTCCTAAGTACTTCATTTTATCATTTCTCCATAATTGTAGGTATTGCCAAACCAGTTTGTATGTGGGTACATAGTTCCAGACATTGCTTTTGTTTTATCTTCATTAATTTTGTATCCCAAAAAGAGTTGAAACTGTCTGAGAATGTTCCACAACACTGAAACATCCTTTTCTGGTTTTATCATGTGCAAAGTAATATCATCTGCAAATAAAGTCAGCTTTTCTTGATTACCATACCACTTATATCCATGATTTTCTGAGTCCCTTATTTTTTTGCCTCTGGTTCTGAATATAACACAAATAACAAAGGGGAAAGAGGACACCCCTTGTCAAGTTCCTGTGCTCAAACAGAACTTATCAAAGAGGTTACCCCCACTTTAATTTTCACCTCTTATCCCTCATATATCCTCCTAATTAACCTCATTATTTTGTCAGAGAATGCAAATGCTTCTATTGCCATACTCATAAAATCCCAGTGTACTCTGTTGAATACTTTCTATGCATCAAGACCCACCAACAACAGTGGTATTTTCTTACATTCTTCTTCCCTCTGGCTCACCACTGTTCTGTTATTGTTAAATATTTGCCTTCCCTCCACAAAACCACATTGATCCACATCTATCAGTTTTACCATCACTTTTGCCATTATTTTATCCATTATAGATATAGCCACTTTATAATCATGGTTTAAAGTTGAAATGTGCTAATATGAAGCTGGACCTGATCTTTGCCATCTTTAGGTATTACAACCAACACAACATTCTTGCAAGATGTTGATGCTTCTTCTCCTTTTAAAATACTGTTAAACAAAACTTTCCAGATCTTTAACACTTTCTTCCCTCCTAGCTTCCAAACTTTCACAACAATACCATGTATTCCTGGAGACATGCCTGCAGATTGGTTATACATCACCATTTTTATCTCCTCTCTTCCAATCCTGTTAGCAATTGAGCCTCACCTACCTCTAACCTTGGCATATTTAATTATTCCATAAACACTTCCAGTTGTACTTTTTTATTTCCACATTTTCTTTGCTTTATATAGATTTTCATAAAATTTCTGAAATATTTCTAATACCTCTACAGGTCTGTGGTTATTTTCCTTGTTATAGGCTCCCCAAGCTTGACAACAACCCATTCTACTTTTTGTTGCCTGAGCCGTTGTGCTTAAAGCTTTTGTGCTCTGGAGTTATCCTTAAAAAACAGTTGCTTAACAGCAATCTTTCTAAAGTTATACATATTATTGAGGCAGTCCCTTATTTTGTCTTTAGCACTCTGCAGTTGTGCCTGTTCTTGTTCTGTGAGATTCTCCCTATTGTGCAATACTTTCCCCAGTCCCTCTAAATAATTCTTATGTCTTAACCATCTCTCTTTTTCTTTTATTTCTACCCTGTTTTTAAACTCCACTTTCATTTTATCCCACTTCATAGCTATATTTTCTGAAGATATTTCTATCTTCCCTAATTACTCCCAAATAACTTCCACTACCCATTCCTTAAGTTTCTCTCTTTTTAACACACAGGTGGGGAAGTGCCAGTGAATAGTTTTCATTTCATTACTCTGCATTTTTATTTTAGTTATTATTGGTGAATGATCTGAAATAGTTATTGGATGCATAACAAAACTTTCAATTAAATACAAATGTTTTTGTGAAATATAATTACTGACTAGCCCAGACAAGTTTTTATACCTTGGGGAATACTATGTAAATTCTGTCTGAGCTCCTACTACTGAATTTACATCTTCATTATCAAATATTTTCATATTATTCTAGGACCCCAGATACATCCTCACTGTTGTAAATCAAATTCCAGTCCCCACCTATAAGTAATATTCCTTTTGAAAGCTGATTATTTCCCAGAATTTTCTTAAGCTCCACTGTAGCAGTTTAGGTGGAATATAAATATGTGACAGTGTAATCTTCCTTCCTTGCCAGTAGCCCCTTACTACTTCAGATCCCCATTATTATCTTTTTCCCTGTTCTATCACTATTGGAGCTCTTCTAGCAATTAATATAACTACTCCCCTTTTCTTTCAAATGTGTCTCCTGTGGCTTAACTCTTTGACTTTGCATTTTTTTTACTATAATTCACATTTTTTTGTATATACCTGTGAAACCATTCTCATTCAAAGATAATATGGAATGTATTGTCATTATGATATGAAGCTATTATTCCCACTTGTTATGCATAAAACAGCTTTTTAAAAAAATGTCTAGTTTCAGCTTTTCAGCTTTTGTGCTACGTGCATACATTAATTTTGGCAGGTTAATATTTTATACGGTTGTTTCTTGTCATATCCATTTGAACCTATGTCACATCTAACAAGACTTTTTCGTTTGTTTGTTTTAATGAAAACCCTCAAAAAAAAAAAACAACAGACGTACCCCAGAAAACCTCCATAACCTATTAACAGCTGCACCAGATTGACAGCTACACTCAAAGCCTTGACTTGACCTATAATGAAGGTTATCCATGCTAAGATGAATGGCACAGCCTGTGCTTGTATGTATACTAAGTGCTGTTTGTTTTTGACTTCTTTTTATTCCACTCCCAGATGTAAAAAAAAAAAAAAACAGCTTGAATGCTTTCAGAAAGCATTATCTTTTAGCCATTGAAAGAAAAAAAATATTCTGGTTTTAATGCCTTTATCAGCTAGTTTTTATAGAAACATGAGAAACAGATACAGTTGCCTTCTTCTATACTCTTCTCATGATGCACTGTGCACATGTATTTGCTGAAGGAGAAAGTTTTCATTACATTCAGTGTTGTTTTATTTACTTGTTTCCACCTAAAACTTGTTAGTACAACCCAATGGCCTTAATCCAGCCCTCCCCTGTGCAAAAGTAAGAAAAAGCATATCAGTTTTACTTATATCATGCTCTTTTGTCCAGGCTTTCTTCTCTTTTTACATTGTACTGCCTAAAAGCTGAACAAAAAGAAAAAAACATTCCTCTCAACCTCTTAGTGAAAGAAATCAGGGCTAAGCTTAAATAAGGGGGGCAAAGGCCCAAAAATAGGGACAGAGTTTAATATTGCTCTTATAGACTTAGAACATTGCTAGAATAACATGATTTGGATTAGCATGTATTTTCTGAAGGATAGAAGTTCTGAAACTCAATGTCTGTCCTTATTTAGTGACTTCAATCCTCAGTGATTTGCCAGAAGACCACAAATTTTATGAGGAACCAGACTAAAAATATGAGGGAAAATCTGTACATTCCTCAAAAATCTGGCCAGTTGAGAGACATGGAAAGAAGGATGACATAAAAAAGGGCACCTGTTTACTTCAGTATCCCTATTACACACAAAAATAACTGAAAAGGCTTTATTGTATAGCATGTAGTATATATCATATTTTATAAAAATACTGTTAAGAACAAAAATTGTTATACTTACAGTTCCAGGTGTTCTTGCTCTGCCTTATTTCACAAATGTGATTGATGGTTGTAATCCAACATTTATTCATTAACTTCCAAATTGCTGGTTTTCTTCATGTTGATCTCCATCACCCAACTGTAGTTTCCCATTCATTTCCAATGTACTCCTGTTTTTTATTTAGTTAACTTGTGCTTTCTTCTGTCTGTCAAGCATTTTCCTTTGGATCATTTGAAAAGGTTTCACTTCACTAGTATAGCCTCCTTATGAGCTTTATTATCAGAAGAATAAGCAGCAGAATATCCTTCTCTTTGACAGCTCACTTTTTGTTGGACAGACTTTTGTATTTCCTCCTTAGCATGTGCTGATTCAAAAATGGCTTTCATCTTCCAGGAAAAATATTTTGAAGACAACTGGATACAGCAACTTGAATCTCACACCTGCTTGTAGGCATTCCCCTTATTGATGTAATAATTGTACTCCTCTTCCTGGTGTACAGTGAGTCGTCTTTTTCTAAAAAAACACTCTACTGTCTCCAACATTTTGTTCTTTGTCCTTCTGCCACAGTTTTGTCAAAATCAAGTTTATTTGGTGGTAGGATTGCATCTTTACTATTAGAGGTCTTGGCTGCTTTCTCATGGCCATTTTTGGAGCACACACATTATGTGCACTTGCAGTTAACAAGTCCTACTGTGGAACACCAGTTCAGTTGCTTATTTATGCTTTCATAAAAGTAATACTGTCTAGTCCTTCCAGTTTCTCGGGTACAGCAGGTTTTCCCTACATGCTGTGTCGTATAATTCTACCATTTTTTGAAACGTCTTCTTGAGCAGATTCATACTCAGCTAGCCTTTTCTTCATTCTGACCACTAATTTTTGCAGTTTTATCAGTTTATCTAAATATCTATTTAAAGCTTCTTCCATTTTTTTCCAATCTTTTATTTGAGTTTATATACTCCTTCAGTGTTCCATTTTTCTAATCAGTTCTGAGCACATTTTGACTTTTTTTCTGTAGATTACTGAAAGTCATGTTTTGTACCAAAGCTAGAGCTTGTACTACTTTTTGGTGAACAGCTGCAAGATTCTTCCCAGCCAGTGTTTTCTCCTCACCTTTTGTGGTTGATTTTCATTTAGGTTGTCTAAGTTTCTTCTTTGCTGGCATCCAGGCAGTACACTTACTAGCCAGTAAATAGAATTTACCCTAAAAGACAAATTGACTGGCTCTCTTTTCCAAGTTTCTGTTTTCACACTGGTAGAGCTGAAATTAAGCTGTTAGTGCAAAGTCATCTTGGAAGTGCCCACCTACACTACTCATTCAGGATGAGTTATTTAATATATTTACTGTGATGTTCTTCTCTAGCTCAATGTAGAATTTAAACTCTGGGAGTGTGCATTTTGTAAATGCTTTCCAGTTATAACTGCAGGACTGTTTGTTTACTTGCCTGATGTAATATGTTGGGAAACTGTAGAAGGGTGTTTATAAGTCTGTAAGACAGATTGTAAAAATTGTAAAGAATAGTAAATATTAATGTAATCTCTGGTATTATGTCATTCATAACTGTATAAACTGGTTACTAGACCATTTTAATTAAATAGGGAAAGGTTGGCTGCAACATATTGTTCTGTTGGAAACTGCACATTTGCTGTATTATACAGTACTGGATTTTGTTAATAAAATTGTTGAAATGAAAAAATAGTGGTGCTGACAACTAAAATATAAAATAAAATGGAGAAATGGGATGTAAAAAGGAGGTGCAACAAGCAAGAATAAAAACATGTTTTCTTTACACTGTGTTTTACATGTATTCTGCTTTTAATTGCTTGTCAAAACTAGGAAATAGACTACAGCTTTGTTGCTTGTGAGTCATACAAAAATTGGAATAAGTCAATTAAAATTAATTATCTGTCAACTGAGGATGGAGCTGAGATCTACCTCCATAGACTATATGAGGATAGTCATCATGGAACCCTCAGAATGTGTATCCCAGGCTGGTATGAGCCTAGCAATGAGCAGCATTTTACCTTCTCCAAGGATGATGCTACAATATGAACAAAAGATGGCTGACTTTAATAATTGGCTTAGTTTCTGGTGTCATTCTAAGGGGGTGCAATATTTGTCAGCATGGAAGGAGATGGTCAACAGACCATGCTGCTTTGCACCTCTTCCCTCTAGGTTTTTGAATATTAGCTAAAACACTGTCTTCCCCCACAGTGCCTTTTTTAGACAATGCCAAACTGAAAGTACTTCTGACATAGCAAATCAAAACCAAGAAAATCTAAAGGTATTACTGCTCAGTGCTAGGAGTCTAAACAGAAAGCTCCACTACCTAGAAGCAGTCTTCACCCTAGATAATGCTGACATTTGTACCGTCACTGAGACATGATTTATAGCCGTGGCAGACTGACAGTGTAAGGTTATAATGTCTTCCATACATTTAGACCAGCTACTACACAGACAGGGACTAAATAAAGGTGGTGGTGTCTCGATTTGCATCAAAAATAAATATATCTCAAGGCCCATTAAAAAAGACAATGCACTTGAGCTTCTCCATGTACAAATCACCATAGACAAAATCCAATACCACTTCCTTGCAAGCTACAGGTCCCCCTCCATGACACAGGAAACCCGTACCATATATTTAAACTTACTGGAAACAGTCACCATCCAACCCAATACCATATTCATGGGTGACTTTAATTACCCCACTATTAACTGGGAATCCTATATGACATCAAACATACAAGCACAGAGACTCCTGTATTTTGTTAACAGAAACTACGTGGACCAGATTATCAATACACCAACTGGGGTGCAACCATACTTGATCTGGTCCTCACCAATATGGGAGAGTGCTGCACACCCAATAGTGTAATGTCTTCTCTGGTAAGGTCAGACCATCAAATGGTCTCCTTTGTAGTAAAAATAAGACCTGGACTACCAGCTAACCCTGGAATATTCAGGAACTACTCTAAGGCTTACTTCCTGTTATTAAGTGATAACCTGGCAAAATTTCAAGCCCCATACACTCTGAAAACACTGCTGCCTCTGCAGAACTTTTCACAGAAACCCTGTACAAGCATGTTAATAGCTGCATAGAGGCAGCTGTACCCACCAGGAAGAAGGACAGAACTAACTCAAAAAACAAGCCACCCTGGTGGAACCACAAAATCAATATGCTGTATAAAAAAAGAAAGCAAATTGTGGCAAAAATTAGAAGGTGCAGCACCCAGCAATATAAAAGCACTCTCATCAAACTAAACAGACAACTCAAAGGACAAATAAAGTCTACCAAAGACAAATTTGAGGTAAATTTGGCCTCCCAGGCCAAGGACTACTACAAGACATTATTCTTTAGCATTGTCTGCAACCTCAAAGCACTACACAATTGTGTGCAGAGCTCATTGTAAATGGAGCCACCTGTATAGAGCCAGAAGCTATAGCAAACCTACTGGCTGACAAATTCAACTCCAGCTTCACCCCTCTCTCCCCCTAAACTTTCCCTCAGGAAATACCATCAAATATAACCCCTCCTCTATCACTAGAGAACAGGACCTTAATGCTCTCTCTAAGCCCAAGAACACTGCATCAATGGGCCCAGACAATATCTCAGGATGCCTTCTGACCTGCATGAAACATGACCTTTCAGGCCCTCTGGAATTGCTATTTAACTGTAGCCTCCAATAAGGCTTCATGCCTCATGAATGGAGAACAGCAACTGTCATCCCTCCGCACAAAGGTGGGCCATCTGCAGACCCTGGAAACTGCAGACCCATAAGTCTCACTAGTCTTATATGAAAAGCCATGGAAAGGATTATCATAGAAATGATCAATAATGATATACTGAACCTCCAGGCACTGGACCCAACCCATTTTGCTTTTGTCAAGAGCAGGTCATGCCTACTCAATCTGGTGGACTTCTTTGAGAAGGTTACCAAAGCAGTGGATGAGGGCAAAATGGTTCAAACTGCCTACCTTGACATGGTCAAGGCATTTGACACAGTACCCCACCTGGGCATTGTTGACAAACTCAAGAGGTTAGGTATGAACCCATATATCACCCAGTGGGTAGCCAACTGGCTCACAGACAGAACCCAGGAAGTTAGAATTGGGGAGTCCACTGCTACAAAGAAGCCAGACACAAGTGGAGTCCCTCAGGGATCAGTCCTTGGACTTCTCCTTTTTGGCATTTACTTCTTTGAAGTCAAGGCCAATGTCAGTGGTCATTGGCTGACTAAATTGCAGATGATTGCTTTCATTGAATCCCACACAGGCACAAATGTTCTCCAGGAAGGGCTGACACAGACAAACAACTGGTGTCAGAGCCACAGACTAAAACTAAATGCCAAGAAGTGCATAATAGTAACCTTCAGGAAGTTATCCACCCCTGGTAACTATCATATTGACAACACACCTCTTAAAGTTGACCCAGTAAACAGGGACTTGGGGACACACATTGACCATCACTTATCTAAAGTAGTGAGGAAATCATTCTATGTTGTGCAACTTATAAACAAAGGTATGGCATCTAGGTCCAAGGAAGTCATTCTTCCACTGTATTCACCATCCATCAGACCTATCATTGAGTACAGTGCCCACTTTGGTATGTACCTAACCAGGCATATCCAACAAATGGAAGGTCCACAGAGGTTCCTCACTAAAAGAATACAGGGCATAATTAACATGTCCTGTGCAGACCACCCCGAGGCCCTATCCCTGTACTGTGTGACCTATGGGGTCTTGAGGGGTGATCTATGCCTGGCATGCAGGCCATTGTCGGACCCCACTCTGATGGACCTCCTGCATATCCACAAAACAAACAGCACCAGAATTACCTATTCTAAAGACTTAAATTTTGCCTGTGATATAAATAGGACTTGCTGGAGAGACAGGTATGTGTCCCAGAGACAATCCCATCTCTGGAACAGGCTCCCCATCCATGTGAAGCAGAGTTCCTCCCAAACCCAATTTAAGTGTAATTTGGACAATTGGATGGGGAACAGGACATTCATCCCTGGTTTGGCACCTATGTCTCCAACAGACACAAGCAACCTGTAAATGGTTCATCTCCCAGGTGCCTGCTTGTAAATGTTTCACCTCTCAAGTCCCTGCTTACACTTGTCAAGGGTACGAGAATTTGTCAGAGATTTGGGATGCATGTCTAGGCTTAAAAAGGACCTTGTGGTCATTTGCCTAGTAAACACCTATGAACCTATGGGAGAAATATAAAGGGGTAAAATTCATGCACAGGTTAATTAAAACAATTAAAGCAAAAAGAGAGAGATGTGCATTTTTATGTAGTGTGAGCATAAAGCCCTGTTTGGAGGGTATAGTTGAATGATATTGTTTACAGATAGGCAGTTTTGGGCTTATGGAGAATTCTGTGTACTGTTGTGAGTTGTGTGTGCATTAAATAGTGTGGGAATTCTAACTAGTCTAACTCTTTGATAGCCAGATAGTGCTGTTCTTTGAAGTGCAGGTTTGTGGAGCCTTTTGCTATTTGATTGTATTTTTGCATTCATTTAAAAGTGTGACTTGAATGTTAGAAAAAATAGTTGTAACATATGAGAGAGATGGCAGTAGGAAAGTAGTGGCTATACGTTCTGTGGCTGGGTCAGTGAAGTATGCTTTAGATCTCCATTGGGATCAGAATTTTTTTTTCAACTTTTTATATGTGGAGGTCTAGTTTTATCTATGATGATGTATCTTAGTTTTGTATGGGTTACCCGTTTGATCCTTTTATTACTGGCAGAGGTTAAGAAAAAAGATGCCTTTTCTGTAGGGAGTTGTTTTTGAGTAAAGTATATTAGAATGTTTTATTGGGGGTAGTGTTTTTGAGTAGATTATCACTTGCATTACAGCTATGAATGATAGAGCAAACATCAGTGGTCTTACTGAAATGGACATTGACCAAAATTTGGATGTATCCATACATCCAGTTCCTACCAATTTATTTGGTCTTACTTAGTCCTTTTCAAATTTGATGGCATAAGCATATACTGTTCTTAACAAGATGGTGGCTACCTTTCCAGTTTCTGAAGTGGCAGTATCTTCGGTTGAGGGGAGTCATTTAGTTGACAATCCAACTGATGTAACTTTGTTAACAGTGACCTTACTGAAATGGACATTGATCAGAATTTGGCTGTATCCATACATTAATTTCCTTCTGATTTATTTGGCATTACTCAGTCCTTTTCAAATATGATGGCACAAGCACATACTGTTCTTAACAAGATGCTCCTGCCTTTCCGGTTTCTGGTCTGGCAGTACCTTCAGTTGAGGAGAATCATTAAGTTGATGATCCAACCAATGAAACTTTGTTACTTGATACCTCCTCTGAGAAGTCAGTGAAAGTATTACTTAGAAATTCTGTGAATCCGTTTTTGAATTGCCAGATGGAGTAAGTAGTTGAAATGGGTGCAACTGTGAGCAGTCGGATGGTTCATGACTGTAAATTACATATTTATAATTTGGAACACAAGCTTATGAGATTTAAAGCATTGGAGTATGACACCTTTTATCTTGTGCGATGCATGTATGCCAAACTAATTCCTTTGAGTTTAAGACTTTATGAGTTCCCAGATGGAATTACTCCTCAAGATAAGATTTATAAAGATCTTATGATCTTGTATAACATAGGCATTCAAGTTCTGAAGACTTTAACTGTGCATAACAGTTCTAAAGTAAATTTGCTTAAGAATGAAGTTCATAAATTAGACAACACCATCCAAAAATCTCCTTCTTTATTTAGTTCTGATTACAATAGCAATTTTGTGAAAATTCAGAAACATACAGCCGCAACTGTTTTGAAGAATCAAAGAAAATTAGCAGGGGATGCAGAGTTTTATAAAGTTAATAGAACATATCATCTTTATAATACATTTACTTCCAGGACTTGTTTGTCAATTTCTGAGGCAAAATCTGTCAGTAATACTGTTTTCTTATACACTCTGATACTGAGTATCCTCAACGCCACGTAAATTTGAAAGGCTCCATTCTTGTAATATTGTAGTTTCCTGTGATATTTCATATATTTCTGATCAGTAATGTTAATAGGAGCTGGATTACAATTACAGTTCTGCTTTTTTTTTTTTGGAGAGCCACTGTCCTGCTCCATCTTAGAACCATTTTTGCACAGATGAGAAGTCTAGCAAAAGGCAGACAGAGACATTATATTTTGAGTGATATTGATAATTTTGAATGAAAAAGTTCATTATTGGTTAAGAAAAAGAATACTTTTAATCCCGTTTTAATGCCCACATTACATATCTGTGGACATTTGTGATATTTGGTCATGATTAATTGATAAATTAGATTTTAAACGGTCAACTATCACCCCTGAATTAAAATTAGCCTGATTAAAATTAAGAAATTCTGATTTTTATTAGAACTATGAAGGCTGTTAAAGGGAGTGGTATTGTTGTAATGAATCAAAATACCTATGAAGGAAAATTAGTGGAACATTTATCTGATACCACTTGTTATGAAACTGTTACAAAATATCATATGCTAAAACAATATAGGTACATTACAGATGTTTGTTTGAAACCATACCATAGATAATCTGAGGAAACCCATGCATGTGATAAAGCATTTAGGAGCTGCCTCTACCAATTAGTAGACATTGAATCCTTGCTTACTTGGATTATTCCATATACTGTTATTGAGTTTGTAAGATTTATTTAAGCGACTATGCAAGCTTTTATTCAACCAGTATTAATAAACATTTGCTTACATTTGGGATCTAGCCCTAACTAACCATTATTTTATGTTTCAAGATCAAATTATCTAGTGGGGGCCAGAGTGTAGTTTTAAACCAAACAAGACAAGAGATTTTTGCTAAAAGGTGCTATAATTGTAAATCTGTTTTGTTTATTTAGCCACCTGTTCATATGAGAGCTTCTATATAGGTAAAACCACTGGCATACTCATATAAAAAGATTATGAACACAGGCAAGCTATTGTTTTACTGTTACAGTGACTGCAGGTAAGCTATTGTTAATGCTGATTGCTCTAAGGTTTAAGTGAGACATAAGACAAATTGTACTTAGTTTAAAAAGTTTACCTTTTTGTCATGGATCAAGTAGTAACAGAGTTTGATATGGGTAACATCAATGGTTTATTAGAAGTCTGGAAAATGAAGTAGAAGGTATCTTTAGATGTAGATAGAATTGCCAGTTTAAATGAAAGTATTTATATCAATTGTATTTTATTAGCAGAAAAAAATAGATATTATATGTATATATTTGTTTGCATTTTATATATCTATTTATTGTTTGTTTTTTGAGTGTTTTCAGCAAACAGTACAGTCATTTGACATTAGGTACCTAGAAGGATTACACTGAGGGAAACAAGAGTCCAGGAAAGCAGACAGTCACAACTGAACACATATTTATTAATGGTAATACCCATTTGTTAAACAGGTAAGTACACACAGTCTCTTGTCAGGGGCAACCCAGGAGCAATATCTGGTTAAGTAACTTCCACAAGGTCATACAGCAGAAAAATGAGGGCTGTGGGAACCAAACCCTATACCACAGCAACTACAGTCCATATCCTCAATCCTCTGCACTAACTGTCAGATTATAAATGAGCCAGATCATGTTGATTGCCATTAAAACCTTGTTAAAACAAATAACAAATGTGTATTTGTGTGTTGATGTTTATAGATATCTATATTTATATATCTGTACTATATATATATATATATATATATATATATATATATATATATATATATATATATATATATATATAGCTGTATAGATGTAGACATATATATATATATATATATATATATATATATATATATATATATATATATATATATATATATGCGTGTCTGTGTGTATACACACACATATGTACAAAATATATAAACAGACAATATGTACAGTAATTATATTAATATAAATATCTTATAATGATAGTTGAATGTTTGTGCATACATCTGTTGCACACAACTAATATTAATAGTTCAGTTTAACTCTGAAAAAGTACAACCATCCAATTTTAGTTGCCACATAAGTTCTAAGATTTCTAACTTAAGTTTATAGTGACCTGTCAACTTGCTTGGAACAATCCTGTCAATTACCAAAGTAAGAACTTTTTAAAATCTGTACAACACGTGGTGTGTTTGCTTAAAGCATTATTATCATCACCTTTTTTTGATGTAACAGACATGCTTATATGTCCTTTCCTTTGAAAGATCTTTCAGTCTTCTCAGTATAAAATGCCAAACATGTTTTAAGGTGACAATATATGTAACTGCTTTAGGAAGTGTTCCTCTATATTTTAATCATGTTTGCATATTGCCATTAATGATTATATCTATGTAAGGGCACTGGTTACAACGGCTGCATTGAACAGTAGATGACACAGTGGATAACTAAACCAAATTATTCTTTTTTCCTTCAAAAAATAATTTTAAATTCTTAAGCCATCTGAAAATAATTTGTGGTTCATCCCCAACTTTCCCTTTGAAACCATCGAAATGTGTAATAATGCCCCAATTCTCCTGGATAATATTCATGACCAGTGCAACATTACTAGAACACATCAGCAACATTGCCCTATAAACTCCATAATTCTGAATATCGTAGTGTGTAATTGGATGAAACCCAGCCCTGAGAATTGGCACAAATCTACCCTGTCTTGCAGAGGATACCAACCTACCAATATCAATTACCAGTTGCAACAGGTACCCTCTGTCCATGAAAAGGTATCTAAGATATTCCAGTTCCATCAGTAAAACTTCATATTCTGAAATCATCCTTAACAGTAACACCATCTTACCTTTCTCAGGCTACGTTTTTGTTTATACGTGTAACAATTGACAGAGTGCAGACAAGAGTTGGATAAAGTTTTTTTCCTGTAAATGATAAAGGTAAAACTATGACTGACCACTTCCTTTGTAGTTTATACCTCTAAAAATTCTGTCATATCTAAAGAACAGTTCCCCATAAATCATTAAAAAACAGTGGAAGTATTAAGATATAATAAAAACTCTTGTATTAACTTGGGTTGTAACAGAATAAAAATATCATCTTGGTATCTTAAAATGCCCTGTTATGGAAATACCCTGGTGACAAAAAACTAAGTGCTCTCCCAAAATAGGAGAACCAAATTGACAAAAAAATGGGGTGCATGCCTCTGCCATGGCCATACCAGAAAGTTGATAATAAAATTCACCTTAAGACTGAGTAAAATTGCTAAAAAGAACAGAATCCATAACCTCTTCTAATATAAGATGCCTGTAAATGTGAGTTCATTCTGTAAAAGTAAAATTTCCTTAAACCTTTGCATTCCTAAATTTTTGGAAATTACAATAAAAACATCTTTAATATCAACAGTAGCAACATCATTTTTGTATTCCATCTTCCTGACCTCATTCAAAAATGCCAAGAATTTACCAAGATGTGGAAATAGTTACTCAAAATACTGTTTAGTTTATAATCAATCCACTTAGCAAGGGATTCCATCTTTGAACCACCCGCTGCTACAGTAAGACACAGGGGAAGATCCACACTATCGGTGTGCACCTTAGGGATAATGAAGATACTAGGTATAATGGGCTTTGTACTTTAAAAACATTATAAATACCTCTTGCATCAAAATAGGCTTCAGAAAAACAATATAAATACCTGCATCAATATAGGTTTCAGAAAAATTATTGTTTTACGAGACATCAATGCTCTGTAAGCTATATCAGTTTCATTAATTGATGTTGTCTTTTACATGTCATCAGAATATAATAATCCAAGTATTTTACTGCTGTAATTAGCAGATAGCATAACGACAACACCACAACCCTTGCTGGATTTCATATATCTGATGGAACGATCAACAGATAATTGTTTTAACAAAACTCATTCATCCCTACTAAGATTGAGATAAGACCGGTTGTTATTAGAAACTGCTAACCTCTTGATATCTCCCTGTCATCTTTTTTCAAACAAGTGATTAACTGGATTCAGAGGGGAATTAAATGTGCTCTTTTTTTAAAGCACTATTTAATACAGACCGATTATTAAACATAATTGTGTCAACATTTTTAGATTTATCAGAGTACCAAAGTCACAAGTTCAGTTTTCCTGTAAAAACTTTTAAATCAGTTAAAGTCTCCACCATGTTAAAATGCCTAGCAGGAATAAACATGAAACCATTTAAAGGGGAAAATTCATATAATTGAAAGAAACCCTAACATAATTAAAAATTTTAATTTTTAAACAGTACCTTCATACACAACAAATTTATTAATCTTGTTCTTCAGTAGAGTTTTCCTCCCCAACCTGACCACAACAATGTCAGCTAGGAGAGGTAAGTATGATTGCAGTAGGTAAATTCCATACAAAGATCTTCATACCCTCTTCTACCTAAATGTGAAACATGACTACAAGGCGTGTTCAATTTGCCAGTCTTTTGTGCCAAAGAGTTTGATTCCATCTGTCTTCACTCAGCACTTTCTTGTCAACCCAATGTCTGAAGCATTTGGCCCACTCCAAGATGGCAAATCCCGCTTCCCCAGATGTACTTACATCTCACTAGGAAAAGCTCAAAAGGCCTAGGCTGGATACTGAGTCTACCCTCTCTGATTCCAACACATCTACTGAGGCTTTAGAAACCTCTGTATGTCCATCAACACCTCTGAAGCCTTCTACCATGACTGCGGAAGAGGTGGAACCACGGATCATCAGAGGGTCTGGAAGGCATCCCACAGATTGTAGTCAGGGAAAAGATTTTGTTTAGGATGTCACACTAAAAAAGAAATGGCAAAAAGCTAAGCATGTCTCTTCTTCCTCCTCTAGGGAGAAATAATGTATGGACTTTCTGCCCACCTTCCTCGGAAGAAGAAGATGCTTCTCACTCTGACCATTCTCTATGATTAATACTCTGTCTCCTTTGCCTCTCCTGTTGAAAAGACAATTATAAACATGATGAAACATTTTTTAACTGTCCCTCCTGTTCTAGTCCTGCCCACAAAAGGGCAGACAGATTTTTCAAAGTTCCAGATGAACAAACTGGTATATATTAATTACCAAAACCAAAAACCAAGACCAAATTACCTGTTATCCATACTCATCTCCTTAAGTATGGCAGTAGTGGATTTACATGAATCAGATTCCAAACAACAAATGTTACCCTTGCTTAATCAGGCTACTCAAGTAGCTAGACATAGTATAAAATGTAGTTATGATGCTGTGAAGTCTGTACATGGTTGCATAATCAACCCATGCCAGAAGACTAGAAAAGTAAACCATTCCTCTTCCTAATTCCAAGAAAGTAGGGACAATAGAGACCCATCATAGATCTCTTTCTGCTAAACACTTTCTTAAAAAGTGCCAACCTTTAAAATGCTCTCTCTGCACACACTGCTGTCTTTCATACTAACACAATCATACCTAATCTATCTGGATCTAAATTATGCCTATCATCATATTCCCATTTGCCTTTCAGCAGGAGATACCTCAGCATCTGCACCCACTCATCTCACTTTCAGTTTACTGCTTTATCTTTTGAGCTTTCCACAGCCACAAGAGTTTTTACAAAGTGCAGCGGTGACAGCCTTCTACTGAATTGAGGTAATTCAGATTTCCCCTATTTAGATAATCTACTAATCCAGGCTTCCTTGCCACAGATCCTGCTGCAACATCACCAGTTCACCTTCAACCTCCTGTTGCAGTTACAGTTCACTGTCAACTAAAAAAAAGTCCTCCCTCCAGCCCAGTCAGGACTTAGTGTTTCTGGGCTGCAGATTTTACACCAGAAGAATGCAGATCTGTTTGCCACAGGAAAAGTGCAGACCCTTACAGCTTACTTTAGCAACCTTTCCTTTCTTGACTGATGCAAGGCCAGGGAAATCCTAAGAGCTCTAGACTTCATGGCATCAACTCAATGCTCCCTATAGCCAGATTACAGGTTGCGTATGAGGAAAATTCAGCAGTTGTGAAAACAGTATGGCCCAGCACTCTTACCCTCTAGACACAATGATTCCTCTCATATCTTGTGTTAGAAAGGAGCTCTCATGGTGGGTAGACCAGGTGAAACTCAAACCAGGGGTCTTATTTATCCCATCAGAATCTGTTCAGGAGATGTATACAAATGCCTCAGTCGAGACTTGGGGGGCCTGGACAGGTACTCACAGAGTCCAAACTCAATAAAGAACACATCAAGCTGAAAGAGATGAAGACCCTCATCCAAACTCTTCATGTTTTCTCACATATCTGGAAGCCAAGTCCTCTTCAAGTATTCACAGGCAACACAATTGTCAAGTGGTACATAAACAAGTAAGGAGACATTAGATTATACCAAATGTGCAGAGCAGCACAGAGGGCCTGGGATCTTGTCACCCAGAAAAGGATGTCCCTACCCACCATGTGCATCCCATCATAGGACAATATGGTGGCAGACTCATTAAGCAGTGCCTTGGAGGACCCTCACAAATGGATCCTGAAAAGACTAGTCCTTCTGAACATCCTTCACTGTTGGGCACCTCAGATAAATTTGTTTCCCTCACAAGGCAGCAAGCAACTCTCCCCCTTTTGCACCAGGAACCGTTGCCCTCAGACTGGAGGACAGATGCCATGTCAATTTAGTGGACAGAGAAGTTTCTGTATATCTTTCCACGCTGCCTATTATTCCACAGCTGCTACTAAAGACCAAAAAAAAAAAAAAACAAAGTTAACACATTTATTGTTTGTTTTAACAAGGTTTTTAATGGTGTTTGTATGGTTAATTTAACTGATCATGAGACTTTATTCAGCTTATATAAACAGTAGTACCATGGTTTAACTTCATTCTGATGAAGTCTGCATGAGCAGAGATAAAAAGTGCTCGATAAATATGAATTCATTTGTGACTAGCTTTTTTCTTGGTTTCTTGTTTCATTTGTTGTGATTATTCTAAGTATTTTCTTCTTGGAATTCAATTGCATCGACATAGGATCATGTGATTACTTGTCTGTTTGAATATCTTAGTGATTAAAGTTTTGATGGTTCTGATGAAGTTTTTTTGATAATTAAAGAGCAGTAGCACTTAACCATTACTTTTGTAATTGCAATTGTATTCTTCTCTTTAAGAGTGCTGTCTTTTGTTTTATTGGTTAATTTTGTCACCCTGCCATTCCACATTATTTTTTTATTTGTTTTTTTTTTTTTCTGTTTTTTATACATGCAGATTTAGTTTTAAATACTCATCTATGGCAATGCATAGCGGTTTTGTATGGTATACCTCTTCAGTGCTGATTTTGTTGGTAGAGATTAAGATGAAGGTGCATTTTGTGTTGCCAGTTGCTTGGGAGTAAAGACTGTCGTATTTTTGGGGAGGTTTGGAGTTTAAGAGAATTGTGAGTTAAATAACCATAACCCGACAAAGTAGAATGATTCTTGTGTGAGTTCTTATAGTTCTGCCATAGTTTTATCAGAGAAGAACAGACCGATGTAAGATCGTCTGCATAATGATCTACAGTAGTATGTTTTGCAACTGTATGGAGGTCATTATTGAAGGGGTTAAAAAGTACAAGGCCCAAAAATGATCCTTGTGGAGATCCTATGTTTATGGGGAAGGACATGAAGTCAATTTGGCATTTTACAGCATGGGTTCTATTGCAGAATTTGATAGATAGATAGATAGATAGATAGATAGATAGATAGATAGATATAAAACCATGTAGGTAGGGTTTCTCTAGGATAATTTTTGAAGAAGTTTCAGATAGACCACAGCATCAAAAGTTTTGGTTAAGTTTAAGTAAAGTGCTGAAACTATATTATCTTCATTCCTTTGTGTATTTACAGTTGTAGTGAAGCTCAGTAGAGCAGCACAGGGTACTGTACAGGTAAAAGAAAGGGTAGAAACAGTTGGTATGAGTAGTTAGTCAGATAATTTGCTGTCTGGGGGAGTGTG
This sequence comes from Protopterus annectens, assembly GCF_019279795.1. Taxonomy (NCBI): domain Eukaryota; kingdom Metazoa; phylum Chordata; order Ceratodontiformes; family Protopteridae; genus Protopterus; species Protopterus annectens. The sequence continues at coordinate 1,181,072,623 of NC_056741.1, read as the reverse complement.
GACAGAGAGTCATATATGTGTGCTGGTAGGGTTTGAGTTTACTTTAAGGGGATGTGTTGGGTAAGAGGAGAGGGGAGAGGAAGAGTCTAAAAGTAATGCTCTGGAGGGTGGCTGGGGAAATGAGGATAGGACTCGAGCAAAGCTGGTTACAGACGTACACATCATATTGGCATGAGTTAATCTGTATATTAATGTATATATGAGTTTACTTTGGAAGTTCAAAGTTTCAAAATTTCGAACTTCATGTGGTTGAGATGATAAGAGTGAAGTTTTGAGACCTTGAATGGTTTAAATGGAGATCGCTGTACAGCACAGAATGGGAAATTTACCATTCTCTTCAATGTAGTGTGATTTCAGAGGTGGTATATTTAATTAGCAGGGGGTGTAGGGGTGCAGGGGGACTTGCCCCCTGAATAAACATAATAAAAAAATTGTTTTTATTTATTTTATTGAAGTTTCAAATTTTCAAAACTATGATATTATGGTTTTACCAAATGACGTTTGAAGTTTTGAAAGTCTGAGCTTCCAAAGTAGAGCTATATAAGTATAAACAAATATATATATATATATATATATATATATATATATACACAGACATACACACACACACACACACACACACACACACACACACACACACACACACACACACACACACCCACATACATATCATTTGTTGAACACACACTTGTTTGTGGGATCTTTGGCGAATTGTAGCGTTCTGGCATTCGCTGTTTGTTAAGTATAGTTATCTTGAACGCTACCTTTTGGTTCTGTTGTTAGTTCATGGATTCGACCCACGATTCACCTGGGGCAGTATCTCCACAACAGAGAAATGAAATAACCGAGCTTCAGACTGAAGTAACATCTCTGAGAGGAGAAGTCAGCAAGCTCCTTGGTGTGTTCAACTCCTGGGTTTCATCGAGAGGAGAGATGTTCAATAGTGATTCGGGAACGGCTATGGTCAGTCACAACAACTCCTCACACAGCGACAATAGGAATAATAATGGATGTATTCGAGCAAGGGGTTCTTTGATAAAGGACTCAACATTACCTATTACACAAAATTCAGTATTAGTAACCTCCTCGCCAGAGATTACGAACGGTTAAATACCGAGATCTCGGCTGGTACATAACATTGACATGCCTGCAGTTTTGGATCAAACAGAGCCTACAAACAGTAGGCTAGCGCCCGTTGATTTCACCTTCGATTTTTCTTTTGGCAACCTCACTGAAGAAGCCCAAAGAACAGGCACCAAACCTAAATACAGCCAACAAATGCGGACATATGCTCATGCTACAGCCAGTGACAATGGTGAAAAAGGTACTGTATTAATTAATTCCAATATGGAACGTAACAAGACTAACAACATGTATGAGAGAAATAAGGAATTTTTATTGAAAGATTTCTTAGATAACGATTGTGCTTTTGACAATTGTAAAGAGACTCCTAACAAAGAACATTTCAACTTCAAAGGGACATTGAAAGATATGATTTATGTGTTTGGGAAAAAGTTAAATACTATTAATGCCATCAAGTTAGATAATGCATACTTATTACATTGTATTAATTTGAATATTGTACCGATGGGTTTACATTTTCACAAAGTACCGATGGGAATTGATTTAACTAAGGAGATACAACAAGAATTTAATAACTTATTTGATACATTTGGAAAAGAGTACATGAAGTTACATATCAAGTGTAATGACGATAGATTATGCAAAATCATGAATGAAGTCGAACTAATGAATGAAATTATATTAAAGGATTTGATGTTTATGAATTGGGAAAAATGATATCATAAGCAATTTGAGACAGCACAGTTCAGGACTAAGAAAGCATTTGAAAGAAAAAGTAAAAAAGTATTTAGGGATATGGAACAATATAAACTGGGGCAAGTGTACAGTTGGGGGAAGTGCCATCAGAACACTAACAACCAATTTGTATATGAGATATGACAGGGGGACATATCCCCAGAGAGTAGAAATTTTCAACAGGCTCGAAGGACAGGGGGATATACCAAGTGGACAAAAGAAAAAATGTGGAAGAGAAAAGATTTCCATCCCCAGAGACATTGGTAAATGAACCCCTCTTACCCTTTATTAACAACAATCAGGAGCGATGCTTTAATGCCTCACAAATTTTACAGGAAGGGGTAATAAGCAGGTACAATAATTTCAAAATATTCAATTACACTCACATGTGTTTAAATAAGGCTCATTTTAGCTTGCTAGCAAAGGGTATTAAATTTATACCAGTCACACGTTTAGGGTAGTGGACTGTATTAGCGAAGTTAAAAAGTACGTTAGGAAGCTCAATTTAGCCTTAATGTTTAAAAATAAAAATGAAAACAAAAATGAGTACAAATCCGACAGTACCAATACGTTAAAGAAGAAGAGGTGTTATATACCAGTTATGGACAAGGATGTTCTCAGGTATGAAAGAACAGTTACACATGAGATTTACCAGTCTAGTAATAAGTTCGCAAGGAAAAAAGTGAGGCACAATTTGACAAAGGATGAATTAGAAGTTTTAGTGGAATTAAGAGAAAACAATAATGTAAGAGTTATGAAGCCCGACAAGGGCAGTGGCGTTGTGATTTATGATGCTATAGAATACAACGCAAAAATGCATGAAATATTGCACGGTTCAGGTAACTATGAGGTCACTTCTATAAATTAGATAAATATAGCCTACAGAAGAATAGATTTATATATAGAAGAATTTTTACTGGACAACAGAATTACTGAGGAATTATATAATTTTTTTAAGGTAGAACATCCCGTTATGTCTATACTAGTAGGTATATCTAAGGTGCACAAAGATGTCTCCAATGCTCCATTTAGACCAATAATATCAGGAAGTAAGTCTAAGACCTTCCCATTGGGAGTGGCTATAGATTCCTTGCTGAAACATATTTACGGCAAAGTGGAACATATGGTCAAGGACTCCTGGGAATTTTTGACGAAATATCCCACTCATTTAGTTGACAAAAAACTATTATTTGCCTCTATAGATGTAATAGATCTGTTTATGTGCATCCCTAACATTCAGGGCATGGAGGCATTTACTGATAGTATTTACAAACATAGTGATTTGGAATGGGAGAAAATTAAGCTGATTATTGAACTCATGTCCATAGTATTGGATAACAACTTTATTTACTATGAAGGTGAGATGTTTAGACAAACTAAAGGAGTAGCCATGGGGGCAGCATGTGCACCTATTTATGCAAATATGGTTATGCTGGACTGGGAGGAGAAAGTAATATTTAATAGTGAGTTTTATAACAACATCAAATATTACCCACGTTTCTTAGATGACATATATATCATATGGGAGGGTGACCAGATCACCTTCAACAACTTTTTGGAATAACTGAACAATAGTATTGACTTTTTGAAGTTTACATCTACGAGTAAAACAAAAGGCGTGGCATATCTTGATACCTTGGTAACAAGGGAAGACAACTACTTCAAGTCAAAAATACATAGGAAAGAAACTTTTTCCAATTCGTATATTGATTATGATAGTAACCACCCAAAGAAGTCTAATATAAATATCTATAAGGGACCATGTATTAGGGCTGTGAGAATGACTTCAAGTTACCCAGATATGTTAGAAGAAGTGCAACACATAACTTCATTATTTAGTGAAAGGGGATATAATAAAGACATGATGAACAAAGAGAGTTCATATGTAATAAATCAATGGGGAAAAAATGTTTGCCCCTGTTAGGATTGAAGTACAACACCGCAATAGACAGGGATATTTTTAACAACAGTAGTACAATTACAAAGTCATTTAGTAGGGCTTGTATTATAGAATATGGTCTGTACAGTAATCAGATTAGAGAAATTATGAGTAAGAACTGGCACATACTATTGACTAATGAAAAAATGTTAGAAATATTAGGCACTAGACCTACATTTGTTCACAAGATGGGTCAGAATTTGAAGTTGATGTTAGAGAGAGGTTACAAAAGTAGTAAGACAGGAAATTCTACACATACAACTAAATGTGGTGCATGCCAACAATGTACTGTGATTAATGAAGAGACAGAGATGATATTAAAAAATTATAACAGGACGAAAATATATTTTAAACGGGGGAATTGCAACATAAAAATGTTGGTATATTTAGCCAAATGTATGATTTGTCCTTCATTCTATATAGGTAAAACAGAGCAAAATTTTAGGAAAAGAATTTATTCCCACCTATATAGTATAAGGACGAAAGACCATAAAAATGCTTTGGCTAAACATATAATCAGTAAAGGTGAAAACCATCATTTTAAGTTTGCTATTTTAGAAACAGTAGTTAGTAATCCTAGGGGGGGGAACACCAAGGGTATGTTGGCATATAAAGAAATCTGTTGGCAAATACTGATGGATGCCACAACACCACCAGGATTAAATGACTATGTATCAGTCAAACCATTATTAGAAATTAGGAACAGATGAATATAGTGAATTTTATACAGATATATTTTAGTTTTGACATACATATTTTTATATTCTTACACACAGATTGTATTATTATGTTGCCATTAAGTTATTTAATCCAGACATGTTGATTTTTAGTAGTATGTAGCTTTAAGGATTTGAAAAGGATTTTGGCGCCAAACAGCTGTATTTAAACTTGTTTGGATTTATAATTTGATTGTTCTGAGGAAGCTCACGGTTTAGTGAGTGAAAGCTCTCAACAATTTATGGATTAAAAGCTGATTTTATTTTTATTTTGCCTGTGGTCTTTGTTGAACACGCACTCGTTCGTGAGATCTTTGGCGAATTGTAGCGTTCTGGCATTCGCTGTTTGTTAAGTATAGTTATCTCGAACGCTACCTTTTGGTTCTGTTGTTCGTTCACGAATACATTTACATGAAAGTGCGTTTCAACGAAAATGCACTTTCATGTAAATCCATGAAAAAATAAAACAAAAAAACCCCCACTTAAAACACTTTAATGCAGTGGGGCAAGCCCACCTGCACCCCCCATGTGGGGGGCTGTGCCCCCACACCCCCCCCTACTTTAATATTCTCACTCCGAGATCGCACTACAGTGGGGAAAAGGGAATGTTCCCTTATCCCCACTGTACTACACTCTCAACAACAGTCCGCTTAGTTGTACATCATAGGTTCATAGGTAGGTACTAGGCTATTGGCCCAAGGGCGTACGGAAACCTAGCCAACAGGGTTCCCTGGCTTACGCCACCCAAGAAAGTTATTTTCCTGTGCCACTGTCGAGCAGAGGCACAGAAGTGATCCCCGCGGTGTATTTCCTATTTCCCATCCACTCATCAAGATTTTTCTTGAAGAGTGCTAATGAAGACCTTTGCTTGACATAGATGTGTAGCCTGTTCCAGAGTATGGAAAGTCTCTGGGATAGAAATCTATCCTCCAGCATGTCCTATTTATTGTGGTGACAAGGTTTAGGTCCCTAGAGCATGTAGCTCAGAGGGATTGGGGTTTCTTTAGGTGTAGCATGCCCAGCAGCTCTGGGTTTGACATAGCTTTATATGTTAGGCAGATATCACCTCGGAGTAGGCAATATGCTACGGAGTAAATGTTGATGTACAACTAAGTCAACATGCAAACTGCATGTTTTTCTTTATCTAACTAATTTATTTTTTGTTTTACCTACTCATTTATGTGAAAGTGCGTTTTCGATAAAACACACTTTCGCGTAAATCCACTTGCGAATTTCATGTTTCGGTGAAATGGAAATTTGCCAAAATCAAGTAGATCAATATATATATATATATATATATATATATATATATATATGTGTGTGTGTGTGTGAATATGTATATATATATATATATATATATATATATATATATATATTATATACAGACATATATAGACCATTATACTTTATAATCTCGAAATACTGAAATGTCGAATTTCAGTATTTCGAGACTATAAAGTTGAAAGTGCAGTTATACAAAACTGCATAATAGCCAATGCAGAAATATCGCATTCACCATTGTGTTCATGTACTTGACGTGCGGTGCGGTTTGTGGATTTAGCTGGGGTTTGAGGTAAGTGATGTTTTTATAAGGGTATTGGGTAGGGATTTTAGTGTGTGTAGTGTTAAGTTTTAAGTGTTTGTGTGTTTAGTGCGACTTCGGAGTTAGTATGTATAAATAGGGTGGGTGTGGGGGGGCACAGCCCCCCACATGGGGGGTGCAGGGGGGCTTGCCGCCCTGCTTTTAGCAAGCTTGTTTGTGTGTGTATTAGTTTTGTTGTGTTTGTTGATTTGTTTTTTTTTTTGTAGTGTCGGCAGGTAGGTGTATTTGTGTTTGTGCAGTGTAGTGTTTTGTTTTTGTTACGTTCGTGGTTTGAAAGTTCACAGTTTTAATGTTTCGGGTTTTTGATTTTTCAGCTTTATTGTCTCGAGATGCTGAAATTCGATATTTCCGTATTTCAAGATTATAAAGTGAATCCATATAGATATACATATATATGTATAGAAATATATATATATATATATATATATATATATATATATATATATATATATATACGTACATATATAATTACCAAAAGAGTCCAGCACTCAAAATATAGCAAATAAATAAACAGCCGTTTTGGAAAAAGGCTTTATTAAGCCATGCAGTCTGCCCCACATACCAGTTTCGCTTCAACTAAGCATCATCAGTGCGTATAGACAGTGACGCAAATACGCAATTTATATATACACACACCATGTTACAGATCTCATCTGTTAAAGATACAGTCCCCAAAGATAATCTCCCCAGTATAATACATCAAGATATAAAAGACATACTCTACTATTTAATTCAAAAAAACCAAACTGTCAGCTAGCAATATATCTACTATATACTCAAATATATGTAGATTCAACCAAATTGAAGAAAAAATGAATACCACATATATAAAAAAATATTTACCACTGGTTATTTAGACCTGGCTTAAATAAAGCCCCCAAATTAACTATCCACCTACGTTCTTTGGTTGTTAATATTTTATGTCTTACTGCCTCAGGTTTGTTTGTATCAAAAACTTTGTCTATCCCTACAAATACAAAAATGTGCCTTCGGGTGGACTAAAATATGTTTATATAATGCACTTCGCATTCTTTTACACTTGGTATCGCTTATGTGAGTGGCTATCCTTTGTTTTAAAAGACAAGATGTCTGTCCAACATAAAAGGCGCCACACCGACATATAGCCATATATACCACCCATGATGTATTGCAGGTAACAAAGCAACGAATGTCATATACCTTACTAGTATTACTCGATGTAAATGTTGTGGTTTTAGATATCACCATACAATACTTGCAGTGTCCACAATATGTGCTTCCCTTTATTGATGTATTCAATTTTTTTGAAGTCACTCCTCTCTTATAATGTGACATATGCTCACCAATGGATTTACCCCTCCTATATCCAAACTGGCATCTATTATCTAAAATAGTTGACAAATATGGGTCATTATGTAAAATAGTCCAATACCTATCAATAATTTGTCTGATTAAATGTGTATTGGTAGCATAAGTGGTGATAAATCTAATATTGTTAGACTTGTTGTTTATCAATTGTTCTTGATCCTGTAATAGTAGATTCCTATCTGATGTCCTCATTGTTTCCTGAGCCTGTTTAATCACACTTGTTTGATAACCCCTAGCTTGAAACCTTAATGTTAAATCTTGTTCATGTTGTTTATATTCCCTTTCATCAGAACATATAGTTCTAATCTGCTTAAATTGTGCCTTGGGTATATTCTTAATAGTATGGGGAGGGTGACAGCTATTCGCATGCAGTATGGAATTTTTTGAGAATGGTTTTCTATATAAAGATGTAATTACTGTACCATCAATGGTTTTGGTAACATTAACATCTAGATAGTCAACAGTAAATAGATCCAATCTCCCAGTAAAAATTATACCATACCTATTTGAATTTAGATAGGTCTTAAAACTCTCCCAATCATGTATACTACCCTCCCATATCACCCAACAATCGTAGAGATAACGACGCCACATACTAAGATGTCCTGAAAAAGGAAATTTGTCATTATATATAAATAGTTCCTCCAGGTAGCCCATAAATAGGTCGGCATATATGGGGGCAAATGTTGCCCCCATAGCTGTACCTTTAACCTGTAAGTACCACTGATTATTATATTTGAACACATTGTGTTCTAAAACCAACTGCAACAAAGATACTAGAAACTTCATTTAGACTGTGTATATAATCCTGATTTCTTCATCCAATAGTCCACTGCCTCTATTCCCCCTGAATGTGGAATACTGGTATAAAGTGACTGAACATCTAGTGTTCTTAATCGGCTTTGAGTGGACAGTTGTAAGTCATTCATCAGTTGTAAAAACTGCTTGGTATCTCTAATTCTAGCTCTTACTTCTAACAGTAAAGATTTTAACTTGCGTTCAATATACTCAGATAGTGGTTCCGTTAATGAACCTCTGCCTGACACAATTGGTCTACCCGGAGGTTCCTGTAATGTTTATGTATTTTTGGTAACAAGTAAAAATATTGAAAAGTGGGGCTATCTACCTTAAGTTGTACAACCAACTCAGTACTGACCAAATTCTCATGTAAAGCTTGTAGCAAAAAATGCTCTATTATAGTTTTAAACTCTACCATCGGTTCACTCTGCAAAGGGCAGTAGAAAATAGGATCACCCAACTGTTTATTAACTTCAACATCATATTGTACTTTGTCCCAAATAACCACTGCCCCTCCTTTGTCTGCCTTAGTAATGACCACTTTAGAATTTTGTGTCAGTTGGACCATAGCCTTATGTTCATCCATTGTTAAGTTGTGATTTATATTCTTAAAAATTTCAACATGTTTAGTTTGTAACTCTTTCAACACCATTTGTTCAAATATTTTCACACTGCTATTGTATGCTGGTGAAAAATTAGATTTTTTTAAAATAAAACCACAACTGCTGGGTATTTGAGGTTTTACCTGTTGATTGGCAAAATAACATTTCAAATTAAGCATTCTACTGAAATTTTTAACATCACGAACAATATCATAATGTGACAAATAAAAAGAAGGCACATAATTTAAGCCTTTATGCAACAGTTTTAATTCACTGGAACTGAAGTGGTAGTTGGTCAAATTTACCACTATATTATTAATATCATTGATGTTATTGACTGATGTTAATAATGTCTCTGAAACCGGTTCTGTGGGGCTAAATTCCTCAATAGAACCTAAATGTCCATACGAGTTTTTATGTTTTCGACCCCCCCCTCCTAAAGGGGATTTAGATTTCTTGGAAACGGGTAATTATGGTGATACAACACCTGCTGGTTCAAATTCTGGTTCTGTGTCGGTATTAGAACATCCGGATGAACCTTCCGAAGTGCTAACAGCAGAATATCTCAAGATAGACCTAACCCTTTTGCGCTTAGGTCTAGTCTGTTTACCAGTCTCAAAATGCACTTCCTTCTGTTCCTTCTTCCAAGTAAACACTCTATTATATTTAAAGTCATTTACATCTCTATGGTATTTTTTCATTTTTCGACCACTCAATTCCTTTTCAAATCTATCAATATCTTCCATAAACTGTGTGGGCAAATGCTGATATTCTGGCATAGCTTCCAATAATAAAATACGTTCTTGACATTCATGTAGCTGGACAAACCTTGTGGATGCGTGCACGGACGTTTTTTGGGTGTATATATATATATATATATATATATATATATGTAGATCTCATTTGATCCAGCAAATTTACGTTTCATCAAAATGTAAATTCGTGACCTCACTTATGTGAAAGTGCATTTTTTCGAAAATGCACTTTTTGTGTAAAAACTTAAATTAAAAAAAAAACAAAAAACAGAAAAATAAAAACGTAGTTTGCATGTAACGTTAGTTGTACATCAATGTTTAGTAGATATGTATATATACACACACACTCACACACACACACACACACACATATATATATATATATATATATATATATATATATATATATATATATATATATATATATATATATATATATATATATAGGGTTATAACCTCTTGCTCTCGAGGAGATGAGTTTACTATTCAAGTAAACCTTCCTTACTACAGTAGACACATGGTGGTCGAAGTTAAGGTCGCAGTCAACTTGTGATCACAGGTCCCTAAGGTACTTAGGGTATTGTTGATTTGATAGTGTGAAGGGTCATTGTTTGTGCTGAAGGGAATGTTGATGCATTTCTTTGCATTCAGTTTGAGACTGTGACTAATACACCAGTTGTTGATCTGCACAAGACCCTCCTGGAGTATACTGACACCATTTGGGGATTCAGTCATTGTACCGAGTTTGCATTTGTCTGCAGACTTGGTCAGCCACAACCCCTTGGTTTTGACCTGAACGTCTGAGAAGTATATACCAAACAGTAGGGGGACCAGCACTGTCCCCTGTGGCATCCCTTTGGTAACAGGTCTGCTGGTTGTTGTGGAGTCACCCACTTTGATAGTGTTTGTCCAGTTTGGAAAACCATTTTACAATGAAGGGGTTTTCATTCAGTTTGCCAAGTTTGTCGGTAATGCCTGAATGTGGGATTTTGTTGAAAGCCTTTGCCAAGTTGAGGTATGCTGTGTGCATAGATTTGGCCTTGTCAGTGGCCCTGGTCACATTTTCAAAGAAGTCTAGCAGATTTAACAGGCAGGATCTGCCCTTGATGAAGCCAAATTGGGTAGGATCCAGGGTTTGGAGGTCACCTATGTCTTTATTTATGAGGTCCATAATCACCATGGCCTTAGAGATGAGGCCTGTCAGGTTTATAATATGCAGCATATATTTACCAGTCGTAGTTGTCCAGCACAAAGAATTAAAATAATAGCTAGGACGAAAAGTTGGAGAAGGAATAAAGGCAAGCCCTGGTTTGAACATAATGTTGGTAGCCTTGATAATGGGATTATTACTAATGAACAGAAACTGAATTGCAATCCCTCTGTGAGAATAAACTTATAACAGTAATATTAATGCTATTTCTCGGGTGATAAAAAAGAACTAGAATATTTTACACACTGATGATAAACTGAAAGCAATAGTAGGCCCCCACCCCAGATTTGCTTATACTAACAGCTAGAATCTGAAACAGACTTTTTGTAAGAATGCACTTCCCAACAAGTCTAATGCACATAAGAAGAAGTTGGGAACTTTCAAATGCAGAAAATATAAGGCATGTCAGTATGTTAAAGAAAATAACATTTTTGTACACCTGGTGTCAGGTAGGAAGTATACACCTAGATTATATGTGGACTGCAAAGCTAAAAATGTGGTGTACTTAGCTGATTGCACATCCTGCCAAGTTTTCTATGTGGGGAAAACGGGTCTTCTTTAAGCTCTCGAAAGCAGTAAAACCCGAATCCGAATTGCGCGATACAGAAAGAGCGAACCGTGAATACGTCGAATGAATGAAACCACGAAAGGGGAAATATCGAAATCGCATAGTTGGGCCATCTGTGGTATAGCTCCGTAAGGTAAGTGTGTGATAGTTACGGACCTTCGGGTAAGGGTGGGGTTAAAGTAAGTGCATAGGTAGGTAGTGTATGTAAGGTTTTGTGTAGGTAATGTATGTAAGGTTTAGTGTAGGGTTTTAAGTGTATGTGTGTGGAATATTTATTTTGTTTGGGTATAGCTCCGTAGAGGAAGTGTGCAGTAGTTATGGACTTTAGGGTTAGAGAGGGGTTAAGGATAGTGCATAGACAGTTGTGTATGTGGGGTTAGTGTAGGGTTAGCAGTAGGATTTTTGGTGCTTTAGTTTAGGGTTAGAAGTAGGGATTTGGTTAGTGTATGTATGTGTTTTTTTATTGTGTTTGGGTAGGTAGTGTGTTGCAGGTGGTGGGTTGACCGACTATGACGGTTTGAGGTTTACATTTTCGCGCTTTAGTACATTTGATGTATCTGCGGTTCACTCTGTATGTGTCGCACGATTCGGATTCGGGTTTTTTGTGTTTCGAGGGTATAAAGTAGACCCGGGAAAACTAATAGAAAGTTAAAACAACATATACTGCAACATATGAGTGACTTCAGGCTGTGCTTCAGAAGTAATGCTTTGTATCAGCACATAAAAATAAACAAAGAGCATACATTTCAGTTTATGGTGCTATACATTCAACAAGAGGGCATGAGGGGAGGGGACACACTACATAGCACTGAATTAGCTGAGTTAAGATGGATAGCTGAATTGCAGCTAACCATACACCTGGGTTAAATGGTTGTATGCCCTTAAAACCCCTATTGAAGGGGCGTACGTTTTGTTATTGATTCTGATTAGTTGTTATTTGTTTAAATATGGCTGATTTTAACTGTTTTTTAGATCTAATGAAGAGCTAATGCTTGAAAGCGCTTATCTGTGTTTTAAATAAAACTTTAACCAGTCATGGTCAGTGGGTTTTCTTTTCATCAAAAAGTATATTATAAGCATTTGGTTTATAATGTAAAAGTACCAGGTAGATTTAATTGTAATGCTATGAGAGTAATTTATATTGTGTTATGTTCAGGATGCCCAGCTTTTTATACCACAGGAAGTTTGAGCAAAAGAATAAGAGAGCATTTGTATACAATTAAGACAAATTAATGAAAATAATGCTCTATGTAAGCATACTTTGAAGCGTACAGGGTTTAAAAAGTTTTTGTTCGGTCTACTGGATCATGTGAAGGAAGATTTAAGATATGGGAATTTTAAAAACCAGGTGGAAAAGAAAGAAACTGAATGGCAGGTTCATTTCCCTGCCAGTTGTCCACCTGGTCTTAATGTTAGAATTAATATCAAATGCTTCTTAATGGATAGGAAATTGAAAATCAAAAGCTAAAGGTGTATGAAGGGCTAACCTTGTTCCTTTTGTGCATACTCATTAAGCAATTAATTGTTTATTCTGGAAGGCATTTTATAGGATGGTTGTTTTAAATGAATTGTATAAACTTGTAATGGTTGTTGTTTTAGTATTTCTGATGACTCTACAGACGAATAGCGAATAAAGAACATTTACCGCACTGAAAGGTATTTATTTTTGATTCTTTCTCTGTGCGCTTTCAGTGTTCGTGTTTATTTTACTTTTTGGTATTTTTTACACTGGTTTGTTGGATTTCTTGTTTTTTCTTTTGTCGGTTCATTTACTTGAGCTTCCAACATGTGCACTGGGGGAAGAGTTGTTGAATTTAACTGTGCATCCTACCCCTAGTTCATATTACAGGGCTTTAAATGATTTAGTGTTGCTTGTGGGGAAGATGCAAAAATCTTTAGTGGCTATTACGATCAAGTTAAATGACAATAGGCAGGATTCACGAAGCCTCCGTGTAAGAGTTATAACTCTTACATGGAGGCTGCAGTTAAACGGAGTGATGTCAGCATGCTCTGCATATTCATGAGAGCATGCTGAATCACACCTAAGTCTAACACGGTCCGTGTAAGACAGTAGAGGGCATGTCCGTAGGCCGAGCCCTGCAAGCGGACACGCCCCCAGAAGAGTAAAAGTGCCCAAAGTAAACACCCACGACAGAGTCCACGGAAATGTGAATAAACACAACACAACACATGCCCCCACAGACTATGAGCAGAAAATATATAAATGAACATGTGATATATTTTTTTTAAATTGTAAAGATGTTTAACCGAGAGTGCGCTCGTTTGCGCTGGCGTGCCCATAGCGCAGCTACAGTTAGCAGTCAGTGGGAAAGCATATAAGAACTAAATATGCAAAGTAAGCCAAGAAACAATAGCGTAGTGGTAGAGACGTCAGCTGAAGAGCAGGCATTCATGGTTCGAGCCCCCGCAACGCCAACTTTTATTTTTAGCAAAATAAGCACGAAACAAGTCCCTGACAAACATGTACACATATAAAAATCACATTTTATGTAAAATGTAATGAACTAGTCCATTTATTTTGAAGAAATGTGAGGTAACAAAACAATAAAAAAATGCCAGATGTGCCTATAGCTGAGCTACAGTTTAACAAGGTGAGTGCATCTGCCTGTAGCTGAGCAGTGGTTTAACAGGTGCAAAATGAGTGCCCCTAGCTGAGCTGAGCGTAATATGCGTGCTGACAGCCAAATGAGGTGTAAGCTAGCGCACCCCATTTGCGTGGAGCTGCGCACCGCGCCAACAAGCTAACCGACGGGCAACGTTGAGCAAGCTGTAACAAAACTGCCTTTACACAGACACACCCCCTAGCCTGTCTAGACAGTCATAAAATATAAAAAGCAGTGGCCAGGTTCGAACCCAGGATACCATGCACCATAGTCAAGTTATTGAACCACTAAGCTATGACAGCTGTACTCAGAAATGCAGTAATAGCAAATATATAGGAATGAATAGAAAGTGGAGCATGACAAAGCAGGTTTTGTGAAGTGGATAAAATTCCAAAATGGCCAATCACAGATAAGTGCGGGAAAAACGGCATATATAAGCCCCATAGGTGGGAATACACAGCATAAACGATTGTAGAACTGACTTGCAGCCAGAATGTCAGGTGTAGGTGAGGGTAGTTGCTTTCGAGCACAGAGGTGGGGCATTGAGGAGTCCAGATACATGGTCTGGCTCCTAGTCCACAACAATGAGGCCCAACTCATGCAGGGCCAGGTCCTGTGCGGAGCATATAGGGCTGAGGCGTGGGACCGGTTGGCTCATGATCTTACCAGTGCCACAGGGATTCCAAGGACTGGTGAGCAGGTCCGTCACCACCATGCAGACCCGAAGAGACGCAAGCAGGACCAATTGAACCTTTGGATCCAGGAGGCCCGGTAAATGCCCAATGCCCCACTACTGAGTAAGTTACATTTAATTACGTATGTAAGAAATTAAATTAGCTGATATTATGGAGATGTGTATTCCAACATTACTTCATTTATATTACAGCTGCAGGTGTCCGTTCTGCGAACCGCAGAGCCTATGGTGATAGGCTGGTGCGGTTGTGCCACCAGGCAGGTCAGTAATCCACTCCCAGTAACTGTAAAGAAATATAAAAGTATGACAGTTAGCAAAAGAGTGCATTGTAGTCACTAAGTAATAAAATTTGCAAGTAACAGTGTAAAAGTGTTTGCAAGTATTGCTTGATTACAAAAGTGTGTTGCAGTCTGAAATCCAAACAGAAAAATGAAAATGTCTGAAATAAAGTCTGAAATAAAGATGCCCCACCTATAATATCATAGTGCACAACCTGCAGCAGGCTGAAAAGTACAGCTGCAGAAGATGAGCAACTCACATGTGTGAAATATATCCTGTTGAAATACTGAAACATGACAGAAGTGAGACTGCTGGAAAGGATTGTAATAACTACAGGTAAAACATGTCAATAAAGCCTAGAAGTAAGTACCATCCTGAATAGTAAAATGAAAACAAGTGAGAGGGTGTCAGAAAGATTTATGAATCCACCAATAAAGTAGTAATAACCCCTGTATAAAGTATACTGCAGTCAGTACAGAATGAAATGAATGTGACAAGTAGAACCAAACTGCAAAATGTGTCCAAAGTGTTGCTGCAGCTGGAATGTGTATCCCAAAATCTGGATATGTTGCTCTCAGTCTGCAATATGCAGATAGTATGATTGTCTGAAATATCAAACATCCACAGTTGTCTATAGCTATATAAAGCAAATGTAGCAGGATGATGTAGCTGAACAAAGCCAGATATGAACGTGTATGAATAACAATAAAATGTATATTGATGTAGCAGTAACAGTTCTATCACCAAATTGAAGTAGTTATCATATAGGAAACTGTAGTTAGAACAGTAGTGTGTATATATCTGTAGCTATTAGAAATGTACAGCATATGTATTGGTATTCGAAGGTGTTAATAATATTTTCTTCACCCCACCCTATAACCACATATAATCCATTCCATGTGAAAATGGTATGTGCAATCACAATTAACACCCCTGGACATTTGTCCTCATGGGTCATAAATATTTGCATGTCCGTTGATGCATCTGCCCTGTTCATACATCCAAACCTGATGGCCTGTTGCCATCAATCAACCCTGCATGTTGTTGGACTGTGTATTGCTGTTCAAATTATGCATGTGTTATGCTTGCTGTTCAATGGTGTGAATATCTGGTGTTTGGTTAATGGGAATACTAATGCATGCTGTTACAACTAATTGCGAATGGTATTGTATGTTACTAACCCAAACTGTCATGACCTAATGCAAAACATAGGATGACAGGGAAGGCGGGTTCCAGTGGACCCACCTCTCCCACCTCAGCTGGCGAGTGCACCTGGCACTAGTGCCCAGTCTGGACCCTCGTCCGGTGGCCCTGTGCCACCTGCAGGTGGAATCACTGCAGGGGATGGGGCCCGTCCCCCTCTGCAAGCATGGCTGGAGGAGAACCACCACTCACCCTCCATAGCGTCCGGACTGTGGTGCGTAGGGAGATCCGGGACTCTGTTCTCGAGCCCCTATGCCAGCTTGAGGCACAGGTGGCACAACGTACGGGCATGCCTGTTGCCCGGCCTACACAGCCCCCAGCACAGCCCCATCCTGGGCCGTGAAGGAACAGTGGCAACTGCCCATGGGTGGGGATATCAGTTCCACTGTTGCCATCTGTGGGCTCATGGGCTCTGGATATCCAAACCTCCGTCCCCGTCAATTGTGTAACCCCCCCCACACACATGTCATACACCGCCCCTGTATGCGTCTTGTTTGTCTTGTCTGTTGACCTACCCAACCTACCTCCCCAGCTATACCGACTTCCTTCACCTGACATACCACTCTCACCTGAAAAAAGGGCACTCTGTACCCACAAAAAAATTACGCCCCATACATAGCTGCCCATTCCGCACATATGTCTACAGACATGAAAACTATCAATTACAATTGGCTGTACAACAAGTATTATTGTTGTCCTTACACCTCTCTCAGGGGTGGAAGGTATCAAATGTCACACCAAATTACAAACATATGCACAGCTGTTGCTGATGAAGAAATGGGCAGCTATGGGCCTTACCTACAGCCCTCCTGCAAATCCCAAGCTTGTTTCCCTACTGTCTTACCCTCTTTGTGACCCCTTTTTCACCACTTTCCTGTCTCCCCATTTTAATTTCTTTCAAAGAAAATAGCGTGGGTGTGCACAAGAGTAAGCACGTTTAAGCGGTTGTAAGCAGGTGTGCGCATGTGTGCGCGGAGCTGAACGCCAGTGCGCATGCGTGAGCTCCGCGCAAACCAGCGCTAACCCAGTTACAACTGCTTAAAAGTGCCTTAGTCATTCTGATTGACAGGTCCTGTAGTCAGTTCAAAAGCAAAATAAAATCCCACTGTCAGTCCCGAACCCAGGACCTTGGAAACAGTAGTCTGCATGACTTATCACTAAGCCATGACTGCTATACAAGGACATTGTGCTAAAATAAATATATCATGTAATAGTAGGAATGAATGTAAAGGGAATATAGCATGTGTAGTACACAAAGCATGTCACTTAGAATTACTGTCAAAACTAGTGGATTTCCATAATAGTAGTGTGTGAACAGAAACAGCCATGCTAGTTGGTAGCTAGTAGGTAATAATGACACTGTAGCACCTTGCAAGCCACACACATACTCACAGCAGGATAATCACTGCCCATACCCCACAACCTCTTACAGGAACACATCTGGACCAAGTAATAAAATATGTGGAGCAAAGGCCCAAAACCAGGGACACATTACAAATAATGTTACAACAAATGCAGACAGTTCAGAGAGTAACAGGGTCTGCATTTTGTGGGATGTTTGGAAGGGTATGAAGTCTGAAACTTGAATGTTTGTCACTATATTGTGACTTGAGCCCAGAGTGATTTGCCAGAAAAAGCTGTGCATGAGATATTGACCAAAATATGAGGCAGAAATGTGGACAACCTGCAAATATTTGTACACATGAGAGGTCTGACACCACCATATTTGAATAGTTAAGAGCCGAGACGTAGCAACAGTGAATGACTTGCAGGGATGCCCCACAGACTCCATGTGAAATGTACAAACAGTAGGCAGAAAGGTGTAACAACACATGCAATGGTAACTATGGAGTCCTGAAAGTATTCACCACTTGCATGGCAGAATAAGTGTAGTAATACATATGCTCATGCTAACCCACAGTCACAACTGAAGCATACCAGACAATTTAATGGGTGTACCCCACTGATATGTACCATTCCATGAGACAGATAACAGATGAACCTGAGAGTCTCTGGTGCCTGCTCAGCAGCATACTCAAATACCCTAATAGATGTCAAGGCCCACACCATAGCCAGACCACACTGCATGCTGTAACACCCTAGCAGATATAGCAGGCATTCCAAGGTGTGAATGTACATGGAAAATAGGAAAGCTACAGCAGCACACTACAGTCAGGACACCTAGCAGGCATACAAGTAGTGACTGTAAAGGGCAAATATTGAAGCCTTAGCAACAAAGTGCAAGCAAAAGTGAAAGGAAAGCGCACACACACACACACACACACACACACATTAACAGTAGTAGTAGTTGTAGGTGTCAGTGTACATGCACAGTTAGTACAGGAAACTGGAGAAATGAATGGAGGAATGTTAATCTACAACACAGCTGGAAATATGAGAGAGATACCAACCTTTACACTCACAGAACATTGTCCACAGCATAACAGCATGGTCACTGCCCGTAGAATCTGAAAGGGCTACGCCTATCTCACATACCT
Source organism: Protopterus annectens (assembly GCF_019279795.1). Taxonomy (NCBI): domain Eukaryota; kingdom Metazoa; phylum Chordata; order Ceratodontiformes; family Protopteridae; genus Protopterus; species Protopterus annectens. The sequence continues at coordinate 1,181,053,969 of NC_056741.1, read as the reverse complement.
TTTTATAGCACTGTTCTGAAATCACAGTGAGAACTGCAATCAGTACACAACTGGCTGCATGCAATTAGCAAATGATGACTAACAATTGGTGCAGAGGTCATCACATGGGAAAAGTATGCTGTACTCCCAGTCCACACATGCAATACTTTCATTGCACCCTGAGGAGGACGTGCGAGACAGACAGACAGACAGACAGAGAGAGAGAGACAGGGACAGAGACAGAGAAAATTGAAATTAAGCAGACACAAACAAAACTGTTCAGCAACAGCCACCTGAAAGCTGACAACTGGCAAGTGGAGCAGCAGGAGAGAAAACCAGACGGCAACACAAGCAGCTGTGACAAACACAGGTAATGTAAAGTAATACTATAAAGGTCTACATATTGTGAACCCTCCATATGTGTCATTGGCCTGTATCCATATGTATATGAAGATGTGAAAATGGCAGGGGACATACAGCAACTATCAGTGAAGGCTGTACATACATTTGTATGTGAGAGCATCTATGTACACATATCAATGTAGGTTGACTGTAGGTTGTAGTGCAATGTACAAAGTAGGTTTCACAGTTATGTATGTTTAGCAGTATGTTAGTGTGTGTATACAGTATGGTAGACAAACATGTTGATATACCTGTCTATCATATGGATACGTATGTATGTCAAAATATGTATGTATGTGTGTGTGTGTATATATATATATATATATATATATATATATATATATATATATATATATTATATGCATATATGTATACATACATAGAGAGAGAGAGATGTAGGAATACATAGATAGCTGTAGATAGATAGAATATGTACAAACATATATATGTAATGCACACATACAGATATAGATATATGTAGATACATATACATAGACAGGCTGATCTGACTATCTACAGGTATGACTACATATGATGACCTCAACACCCCCTGTCCCACCCCCTCTGTCACTCTCACCCCCTCTGTTCCCCCCCTCTCCATATCTATAGCAATATATGTACATCGATATATATACGTGTATATGTATACAGACATATATATATATCTATATACTTATATATATATATATATATATATATATAGAGAGAGAGAGAGATGTATATATTCTGAGTGAGGCACATGTGTACAGATGTATTGCAACAGGTGCCTGGTGACAAAGGCATGGAGTGAACACCATTGTCAAAACTGGAGTACCATACCACATTTCAAATCACCTACACCAGTAACCACCAGATATGTGATTGGCTGCCCACCACTGCATGTGTCAGGGGTGAACAGGGTCATAAATGTGTACAATAGTGCCCCCAATGATATTCACAGTGGCACACTATTCCTGGAATACCTGCACATGGTATGTGTCAGCAGACATGGTGTGTCAGCTATGGACATGTAGGTCGGTGTACCCCTCCACACCACATAATGGATGCCATGGTATGGACCTCACATGACAGCTACAGATATGGAGAAGGACACAGTGACATGTACAACACTGTGACAATGCACTCAAACCCATTACCAATGCACAGTGACTGACAACACCACAGAGTACACACATACTACCCACATAGAGGTTACCACTCCCGGATTTACATATGTAAGTCGCACCCATGACAGATGTCCAACAACCATAGTAACACCTCACACCATCCACAACCTAAATAACTGCTGTGTGTCATCCATGCCACTGCAATAGAGAGCACATGTGTAGGTAAAAGTTCCTTCCCACAGATAAGACATACCCTGCAATAAACCACACAGTGTTAAGAAGCAAGACTCCCCATGAGTACATGTCACACATACCCCTGCTGAATGTTAGTCAGATAGGTAATATGCCATATGAGTCACCCTGTGTAACTGTGTGACAGCAGCAGGTACCATCACACCATATGTGTCACAATGGTCAGGGTAGCAGAACAGTATGCTGCTGTAGTCCCAGGGGCAATAGCATATTGTATAGTATTGTATTGTAATGTAATGTATTGTGTTGTATTGTATTGGTATGTTGAGGTGCCTCCTTCGTGGAGTGGAACCACTGCTGCTGTGCGCCAGTGTACAGGTACATATCCTGTAGTCAGGCTAGTGTTACATAGCACTTCTATATGTGTGTTTAGCTCCTGTCAGAGTTTATGTAGCATGCAACTGGGGATACCATCAGGTCCTAGTCATGTTGTGTATTCTGCTTTCATGAGGGCGGCTCTCACCTGGACATCTGTGATGACAGGGAGGTTACAGTCAGCTGGGATAACTATGTCTTATTTTGGAGGAGAGGGCGGGGTGACACCTGCACTGAACTTTTCTGCCACAATGTTGTCAATATCTGTGGTTTCAGTGAAATATTTGTTGTTGTGTACTAACTATGGGCATAGAGGATGGATTCTGACCAGGTTGCTAACATAACTGAAGAAGACCTTCTGGTTATCTGTAGTGTCCCTCTTGATTTCCCTCTCAAAGTTGCCCATGGATGTTTGTATGATGGGAAATAGATCCTTACTAGTGCTGCTCAGACATGCCTTCCCTTTATGGAATTATGCTCTGTCTTGCAGTAGCTGCCATCTTTTGTAATACAATCTGTCTATGGCTGGGGTCCACCAGACAGGATGCTGTCCCTTTGTGGAGAGTGTCTTGGTCATATATGGGATTGCATGATCCATGCATTCTTGGAGATGTCTGTAGAAAGCATTTGTGTAGGGGTCAGCATTGTGGGTTGTATCTGCCACCGGCCCAGTGGACTAAAAGGATACCATGTCACTGTTACAAAGTGTAAAGTTTGCATCTGCAATGTTATTCACTATAGTCGTTTGTGCTGGTGGTGGAGGTGGGATATGTATATCCATGGCAATTAGTGTGTGGTCAGCTCACAGTAGTTGATGATGTAGGCCATACAGTACCTAGATACAAACCCCCAGAGTGAGGTGGTGCTCTGGACCTGAATCAGTGTTCTGACTGCTGGGGTTTGGTAGTATGTCGTATGGAGTGTGCCAGGTACTGTTGCACAGTTGCTGGCTGAGCACTGATACCTGGCCATTTACATGTGTATCCACCAATAGACAGACAGATGCTATATATGTGAGATATGTTGTATCATAACAGTCGAGTAGCATGTGTAGTATGTGTGCCAAATTCTGCTGACATATATTGCTGATATCAGGTTTTTTCTTTTTCAGGAAAATGGCTCACCCGCGGAATCCCGCTTACTCCACAGCTGAGGATGAGGAGATACACCAGAGCCTGGTGCGGGATTATGCAATACTCTTTTCCCACACCAGCCAGAATCAGCAGGAGAGGGCTGCACTGTGGCAAGACCTGGTCCGTTGGGTAAATGACATAGGCACGCATAATAGGACATATGAGCAGGTACGACATCACTGCAGTGATTTAATCAGAAATGTCCGTCAGCGTGCGTCGGATATCCACAGGCAACAGGTTGCCACATTTGGTGTGGTGGCTACACATCCCCCACTCACCAGACTGGAGGGACTACTCATGAGTGTAGTGGCTCCAGTCCGCCAGCAACACCAACAGCAGCAGACATGCATTATGATGGAGGCTGGAGCCACGCAGCAGCAAGACAGTGAGTGTGCAGGTAATATGCCATATGTATAGTTGACTGTTGTGTACACTGGTAGTTAATGCATGTGTGAGGTGTGTCCTTGGTTTGTAGCTGTCACCATAGTATTTAATGTGCAAGTGTGATATCCTCAATATTAGCAGCTGACCTGTGAAAGGTGACTGTTGTACTACTGACCTGTATCATACTCAGTAACAATGGCACAGTTGTGCCCACTGACATTAGTTTCTTCACGTCTGCAGGTCCCTCCGGTGTAACAGCAACGCAGCCTATCCATGCTGGTGAGTGTGTATTAACAATACCTGTAATAGTCTTGATAGTAATAGTAATATTAGGCTCACTTAGTAGTGCTCTTTGTATGCATGTAGGTGTGTCTGTGTCTGTGTGTTGATATCACACATACTGACTACTGTACAATTGTGTGCAACTGTGTGCATGTGTACGTGTGCATGTGTGCATGTGTGCACCTGTGTATGTGTGCATGTGTGCATGTGCGCATGTGTGCATGTGTGCATGTGCACGTGTGCATGTGTGCACCTGTGCATGTGTGCATGTGTGTACGTGTGGATGTGTGCACATGTGCATGTGTGCACCTGTGCATGTGTGCATGTGTGCATGTGTGCATGTGTGCATGTCTGGACCTGTGCATATGTGGATGTGTGCATCACTGGTAATGTGTAGACATTGTAAACTGTGTTTCCTGTTTCCCTCCCACAGGTTCTGGTGCTGCTCTGGTGTCATGCAGCAGGGAACCTGAATCAGGTGCCATGGGTACTGATAATGATGACATCTGTGTAATGGCACAGGAAGGTATGCCAGGGTCTGCCATTGGTTAGCCGATTGACAGTACACAGCTGTCGACCCCATCAATGCGCACAGTTATCCTGCCAATACACCCTTTGTCACCAATGTCCATAGGTGATGGACAGCATACAGTGGGCATTGACCAGGATAATGTGGTATCTGTGGCACATGCCTTCCCACACAGCAGCCATGGGCATGGCCCAGAGATGGTACCACACAGACAGATGTCCAGGGGTTCTCGTGGGAGCATCCGTGGGCGTACTGCCCCTGTCAGACATGCCCACAGAGGTCTTACAACCTCAGCTATGTTTCGGGCTGTCATGCAGGCACAGTCACATATGGAATGGTACACCAGACAGGGTCTGAGGGAGCTGACAGCATGTCGCACAGCCATGACTGACAGTATGCGTGACATTGCGGCTGCCATCCGTAATTTCACCAATGTCATAGACAGATGTTGTGGGGACATATTAGACCGGTTCCACAACTACATGTCCATGAGCCAGGGCGATGGTGGACGGTTGAGGCATTGACGTGGGCGTATGCCATCAACAGCAGCAGCTTGCAGTCGTCACGGATGACAACAGGGCCACAGCCGCCCCCATAGTGCCAGCAGCAGCCCCAGCAATGCTGGGTCTGTGCTGTCATCAGACCACCCCAGGAGACCACGTGCACGTGGCTTTGGCCAAGCCCAACAGGGATCTGTGTCCAGTCAACGGACACCTGCTTCTGATGACAGTACCCAGTCTGGGTTGGTACTGGATACGGTCCGTAGCACCCCTGCAAGGCACAGGTACTGTGTCCATGGCCAGAGTCACTGATCTGTATGACCTGGCAGGTATAGTCTGTGGCTGTCCACAAACACCAGTATATGGCAGCCATGAGTTGGAACTGTGTGCATCCATACACACATGCGAATTGACAACATGTAGGGCTGCCGCATGCACGCACACACTAAATCAACATTGCCCCACCTTGTACTGCTGTCCCTCACCAACACACATACACATACATGTTAATTGGTGGTATCGGTGGCTGACTCCGGCATTCCAAGTTCACACCCTGTGCATATGATGAAACTGTGCCACCTCCTGCAATCTGGAACATCAGTGCAGGTACAGGTTAACATGTTGCTGATGCACAGGGTGACTACATAGATATGTAGTAATAGTATCATGTTGTTAACAGTACTGTGTGCTGAATTAATTGTGGGTATATCACAGCATGCCTGATGCAGTAAGGGTGTGATTGTCATGTACTGTTGTCTACACCCATGGTAAGTACCATAGTGTATCATCTGCACATGTTGGCATACTGGTGGTAAGGATGTCAACAGAAGGCTACATACATAGGTAGCACAGTGGATAAGGTAATGAATGTATTAATATGCAATGATGGACATGTAAACTGCAAGTGGCATGTTGCCCACACTGGACTCTGCAATGCGGATGTTTTAGGATGTTGATATGTGTGCAGTACTACACGACTGGTACAGGACACACAGGTGCACCCTAGCACTGCAAGCTCACATCTCATACCATGCTAGACAGCCCCAACACACAAAACTAACTGTCACAGGAGGGAGAGTCCCCATACATGTCAGGGATACTGTGGTGGCAGGCCAGGTAGCACACATCCTACTACATATGGAACCACTGAGTGAAGGCTCAGTGTCTGTTATTTGACATGTGTATTACTGCAGGTATGAGCACATGGGTTTCCATCCAGTTATTGTACATCCTGACAGTACATGGTCTGTACACTTGTGTGCGCTGAGACTGGACCCTAGCCATATGGCCTGTGTATTTCCATGTACATGTGCATAGTGCCTGCATATTTGCAGTGTTACCTACTGGAAGTGGTACAGCTTGTTTGTTGTACAATGGACTACATGCAGCCCTGCTTACTGTAGCTTTGTTTGCATGCATGTTTGCTTGCAATTACCCTGGAATACTGATCCCACCTGCAATGCATAGTTACAGAACTTCTGTGGACTCCTAGTGACATCTGCATAGCTTACTATATGTATGTCCATGTCTCACTTGACAGAATGTCACTGTTTGTCCTGTTCACATGTACGTTGCCTATGACACATTGCATATGACTTACCTGGCATTTGTCCACGTGAGCAGTCATATATGCTACTGCTAACTAAACACAGACACTACACCCTCACATATTCATCTTCTGTTGAACCACCTGCTTCGCTAGGGACGGCTTGCACCTGTCACCCCTGGGCTTTCAGATATTGGCAAAGGCTCTTGCTACCCCCATAGTGTCTATGTTAGGCAAGGCTAAAATGACAAACCCACCTTCATAGGTATCACAAGGGATAAGAAACTAAGAGTAATGCTACCTAACGCCAGAAGTCTAAACCTCAAGATGCATGCACCCGAAACTCTCCTTGGCATGGAGAACATCGATATCTGTGCAGTAACAGATGCCTGGTTCAGGGCTACCGAGAGCACCCCAGCACTACCAGGTTATACCTCATACCATGCTTTTCAGCCCCAACACTTGGAAGAACCACAAATGGAGGGGGTGTATTGATATTCATCAAAGATACCCACACCTCCAGGTTGGTGGCAAAGCACCAAGTATCAGAGACTATCCATGTGCAACTAACAATGGGTGAAACTGCCTTCCAGGTTATGGCCTGCTACAGACCACCCTCCCAAACCCAAGAACTGCACTCGGCCGTCCTGTGAACAGTGGAAATATGAAGGTCTCTCCAAACACCATTATATTGGGTGACGTCAACTACCCAAACATGGACTGGGAGCATGACTCTAGCTCCAACACCCTAGGCCAAATATCCCTAGAATATATGAGCTCAAATGCTATGGAACAACTTGTTACCACTCCCACAAGAAGGTGAAACATACTGGACCTGATCATCACCAACATGGGGACTCTATGCTCCAGACCAGAAGTGTATCCCTCGCTGGTAAGATTGGACCATAAACTAATCTCACTGGATATTCACATCCCGACCCCACCCCTGCCCAGAACACCACAGTGAACAACTTCTCTAAAGCAAATTCACACTCCTCAAAACTGAGGTGGAAACCTTCAAAGCCGCCGGGCCTGTGGAAACTACAGACCAGACCACAGATTCCTCTATAAACGCATTCTATGGACACCTTCAGGAATGCATGGGTCATGTGATCTCGAATAAAACCAAGACCCAATCCTCCAAAGGCAGACGTCCTGTCTGGTGGACCCCAGCCATAAACAAACTACACAATAGAAGGAGGAAGCTACTAATTGATACAGCAAAATCCCAAAAAGGGAAGGCATCACTGATCAGTATTAGCAAATAACTACAGGCACTCATAAGAATGTCTAAGGCCAGCTTCGAGAGAAATTGCACAGGACACTAAGGATAATGACAAGGCTTTCTTCAGTTATGTTAGGAACCAGGGTGGTAATTCCCAGATATGCTCAGAGGTAGTCCAAAATGTCAATAGAAACACCAAACCCACAGACATTGCCAACATTCTAGCTGACAGGTTCAGTGCAAACTTCTCACCCCCCTCCACACCGAAAGGGCAAATATGTATCCCAGCATAGTGCTGCCACCCTGACATCTCAGATGCTCAGGTAAGAGCCACCCTCTGCAAAGCAATACACACTGCATCAATGGGACCAGACAGTGTCCTGGGCTGTGTCCTACATGACCTCCAAGACGTGCTACAACCAAACATAAAACTACTGTTCAATCCCAGCCTTACTACAGGATATGTGTCCAAAGTGTGGCGTACAGCAACAGTGGTCCCTCTACAGAAAGGTGGTGCCTCAACGGATCCTGGACACTATCGCCCCATAAGCCACACTAGCTTGGTCTGCAGAGCTATGGAAAGGATAATCATGGACCACATAAATATAGATATTGGGGACCTACAGACACTGGTTCATACCCAGTTTGGCTTTGTTAAGGGCAGATCCTGCCTCTCAAACCTGGTTAATTTCTTTGAAACAGTCACCAAGGCCATCGACGAGGGGAAGGTGGTCCACACAGCCTACCTGGACCTCGCAAAAGCCTTCAAAACAATACCCCACTCGGGCATTCTAGAGAAGCTCACCAGCTTAAATATGAGCCCGTATGTCACTAGATGGATTGCACACTGGCTCAAGGACAGAACCCACATGGTTAGAACTGCTGGAGCCATGCCAGACTCCAAACCAGTTACAAGTGGTGTCCCACAAGGCTCAGTCCTGGGACCTCTTGTTTGGTATATATTTATCGGAGGTACAGGCCAACATGGAAGGACTGTGGCTGACCAAATATGCAGATGACTGCAAACTGGCCGCCATAATCGACTCTCCAGCCGACACAAGCATCTTCCAAAGGGGGCTCATAGAAACAGACAACTTGTGCCAGAGCCATGGCCTCCAGCTGAATGCAGAAATGTGTATAGTCATCCCCTTTGGCAAAAACAAAGTGCCCACAAAGTACCACATAGGTGGTACTCCATTACATACAGAAGAAGTAATTAGGGACCTGGGGACCCAAGTTGATAGCAATCTCTCATTTGACAACCACGTGGCCAAAGTGGTTAGAAAGGCATTGTATATAGCCCACCCCATCATGAAGGGATTCACATCTACATCAGGGGAGGACATCGTGCCTCTATACTCATCCCTCATCAGGCCCATAATTGAGTACAATCCCCCTGTTGGGATGTACCTTACCAGACACCTGCAGCAACTGGAAAGACCCCACAAGTACCTCACCAAGAGGATCAAAGGGCTCAAACAGATGCCATATGCTGACCGGTTAAAGAAACCCCAGCTCTACTCAGTGGCATACCGCCTGTTCAGAGGCGATCTGTGCCTAATGTATAACGCCATGTCAAACCCGGAATTAATGGGCATGCTGCACCTGAGAATATCCAAATCCCATTGAGCTACACGCTTGAGAGACCTGAACCTCAGCACTGAAATAAATAGGACATGCTGGAGGGACAGATTCATAACCCAGAGGCTCACTTCACTCTGGAATAAAATCCCAGTCCAGGTTCGGCAGAGTCCCTCATTGACTCCCTTCAAGAGGAATCTTGATGAGGGGATGGGACATTGTTGGTTTACCCTGGGTATCACTTCTGTGTCACTGTTAGACAGAGGCACAGTATACTAACCTCGGAAAAGGGCATGGCAAGATATATTTACAATGGATGGCGACAACCAAACACATTCTGGCTAGGTTCTTAAATGCCCTAGGGCAGATAGCCTAGTATGAAGCTATGAACCTATGAACCTATGTACCTTGTTCCCCATTGGTCCTATGTGCTGTTAATCACTGTGGCAATCACAATACTATGGTAGCATGTGCAAAGGTCAGTTGTCAGTCACCTCTATGGTACAGTTGTGGAATATATGGGTCATGTGGCAATGTCACAGCTGCCACATGTACACAGTCAACCCTCTCCCCTACACATGGATGTACAACACATGTATGAGATGGAACCACATAGCCAAACTGGGGACTAAGCACTCTGAACCCAGTACTGGCATAACCTGTCAGGTGGCATGCAATACTACAGTGACTACAATGCCAGTCTGATGTAGACCTACACTGACAGCAATACAAGCACGTGTACACACTGGGCCATTCATGGAGCCTTAGAATAGCATCCTGCCTGAGTGGCACACACCTCTGCAACTGGCACACAGGCATATGTTATGCCTGAACACATCACACATAACACATAGCACACAAATCCTGTGTACCAAACAGTCACAGCCTGTACGGCTAGACAACACACCTGCCACAGTTGTGTTAGCTACCTTTATTGTCTGGTACAGTGTGCTCACCAGGCTGGACAAGGTGATGGTCACAGTGATATGCCCGTGGGGCACTATGGTCCACCACATAACACAAGCATACAGGTCAGTCAGAGGCATGAACACATATGACTCAGTCATTGTCCATGCCACATACCTTCTCCTGCTGTACTTGTAGGGTGCTGACATCATCAGTGTTTAGAAAGGGGAATGTGCATCCTGTATTGTGTTTTCCCAGTTGCCAAAAGGGACATTTCCCTCACACAGACTTGCACACACACCAACCCCACTCACACACACATTGAACATTTGCAGGATTCAAACCCTGATCTAATGATATTATGACACTCGAGACGGATGCATTAGCAGAGCACGCTATTCGCATTGCTGGGAGGTTTCCCTTCTCCTGCTGTACTTATAGGGTGCTGACATCATCAGTGTTTAGAAAGGGGAATGTGCATCCTGTAGTCTGTTCTCCTAGTTGCCAGGAGGGACACTTCCCTTGCACACACACTAACCCCCCTCATCCAAACACATACACTTATCAGATTCAAACCCCTACCTGACTATGTTACAACACTTGAGATGGATGCATTAGCAGAGTGCGCTATGTGCATTACTGGGTGGTTTCCCTTCTCCTGCTGTACTTATAGGGTGCTGACATCATCAGTGTTTAGAAAGGGGAATGTGCATCCTGTAGTCTGTTCTCCTAATTGCCAAAAGGGACATTTCCCTCACACACACACTAACCCCCCTCATCCAAACATACACACTTACCATTTGGAGGATTCAAACCCCTACCTGACTATGTTATGACACTTGAGACAGACGCATTAGCAGAGTGCGCTATTCGCATTACTGAGAGGTTTCCTTTCTCCTGCTGTACTTATAGGGTGCTGACATCATCAGTGCTTAGAAAGGGGAATGTGCATCCTGTATTGTGTTTTCCCAGTTGCCAAAAGGGACATTTCCCTCAACACATACTTGCACACACACCAACCCCACTCACACACACCAAGCATTTGCAGGATTCAAACCCCTACCTAACTATGTTATGACACACGAGACAGATGCAATAGCAGAGCACGCTATTCGCATTACTGGGAAGCGTCCCTTCTCCTGCTGTACTTATAGGGTGCTGACATCATCAGTGTTTAGAAAGGGGAATGTGCATCCTGTATTGTGTTTTCCCAGTTGCCAAAAGGGACATTTCCTTCACACAGACTTACACACGCACCAACCCCACTCACACACACCCACTCAGCATTTGCAGGATTCAAACCCCTATCTATGTTATGACACTTGAGACAGACACATTAGCGGAGTACACTATTCGCATTACTGGGAGGTTTCCCTTCTCCTGCTGTACTTATAGGGTGCTGACATCATCAGTGTTTAGAAAGGGGAATGGGCATCCTGTGGGAAGGCAGACGCCAAGCACACTCTGGCTAAGCTGTGATTCCCTAGGGCAAAAAGCCTAGTGTTGACCTCTACACCCATATGTTTAATTGGAAAATGCACATTATTTGTTGCTGATAGACTGTTTGCAGGTCTTTATTGCCATAGCATTCCCTGTTTGTATGAACAACTTGTGTATCTATTGAAGATGTTTGCATATGGGAGGGATCCACTATATCACGTATGTCTCTGTAGTCATTTAACTGTGTGCACTGGGCAGATTGCTGTAATGTGGTTGGTTCCTGGAATAACACGTACAAATACCAGATATGTGTGACCAACTGCTAAACTGAGATTTGGCCTAAGTGTGTGAGCATGCCCAGTTCAGCCTTCCCATGGCATGTTGTCTGACATATGTCTCATTTATCAAAGTGTGTGAGCATGCCCAGTGTGAGCTTTCCATATCTTGAACTCTGCAGCCCACCACATTTGTGGATGAGTGTGAACTTCAACAAATAGCTCCCGTTTATGGTTGTGTGTTGTGCGTCATGTTGTGTAGTTACTGTCCAACTGCTTTGTGTGTGAACACAACAGGGATTATACTGTGCCTGCAGGGTTTGCATGGAATACTTTGCATACAGTTGTCAACATCCTTTCACACTGATCTAACACTGTAGTACTGTATAGTGTACTGGTTCAGTACTTTGACTGTGGTGGACAGTATCCCGGGCTTTAGTCCTATCACTGCTTTACATTTCCATAGTGAGCACAACAGCCTGGTTAGGGGCCAGTTGTGCACATCTGACCATGTTGCATTATGTTCAGATATGAACTACTTAAACCAGGCTTGTACAACATTGGTAGTGTATTCCACAACATAGGTGTACATTTGCAAACACTAGCGATGTGCCCTAGGCCATTTCTAATGCTAGTCGGAGAGTGTGTTTGTCCTTGACACACATTGTAAGTGGAGTTTGCCATGACATATGTCATGGTTAGTATACTGTGCCTCTGTCTACCTGTGACATAACAGTGATACCCAGGGTAAAGCTACCATCTCCCATCCACTCATCAAGATTCCTCTTGAGGAGAATCGATGAGTGACTCTATGGATAGCCTGTACTGGGAGTTTACTCATGGGTGGGGTGGCTTCTGTGTTATGGATCATGCAGTACAGCTTGTCCTATGTAAGTCAGTGCTGGGGTTCAGGTCTCTCATGTGCATAGCTCACTGCCATTCAGATTGTACAAGGTGCAGCATGTTTATTGATACCAGCTTGGACATGGCTTTATACATCAGGCACAGCTTGCCTCTGGGTGGGCAGTATGGCAGTGTGTGTAGCTGCAGTTTGTTTAATCAGGCAACACATGGCATCTGTGCAAGCTCTTTGATACTCCTGGTGAGGTACTGTTGGGAACTTTACAGTTGATGGAGGTGTCTGCTGAGGTACATCCCACAGGGGCCATTGTAGTTAATTGTAACACTGATGAAGGATGACTGCAGAGCCACAATGACCTCCCCTTATCTAGATCTGACAACCTACATGATTAGGTGGGTATATGGTATGTTTCTGTGAACACTACAGCCACATGTCTGTCCAATGCAGGATATCTATCACCTTGTGTCCCCAGGTCTCTCATTACATGTTAAGTATGTAATGGGTTAACACCTATGTGGTAATTGGTGGGCACTTACTGTATATCCACAGGGGTTGACTATACACTTTTCTGCTATTAGCTTGCTGACATGGCTATGGCACCAGTTGTCTGTTTCTATGTGGCCCTTTTGTGGGATGCTTGTGTCAGCTGGAGGGTCATATATGGTGAGCAGTTTGTAGTCCTCTGCAAACATGTTCAGACACAGTCCTTCCATGTTGGCCTGTACCTATGGGACATATATACCAGACGAGGGAGATCCCAGGACCAAGCCTTGTGGGATGCCAGTTATATCTGGTTTGTAGTCTGACATGGCTGCAGCATGTCTGACCATGTCTGTTCTGTCCTTGGTCTGGTTTGCAACCCCTCTACTGATATAGGGGTTTATATTTAAGCTGGTGAGCATATCTATAATGAACACGAGGGTATTGTATAGAAGCCTTTGCAAGGTCCAGCTACGCTGTGTGGACCACATTGCCCTCATCAATGACCTTAATGACTGTTTCAAATGAGTCAGACATGTTTAGGGGCAGGATCTGCACTTAAGAAAGCCACGCTGGGTAGGGTCCGGTGTCAGTAGGTCCCCAATATCTTTATGTCTGTGGTACATGCTGATCCTTTCCATAGCTGTGCAGACCGAGCTTCTCAGGATTCTGGGGTGGTAGTTTTCAGTATCCATTCAGGCAACACCTTTGTTGAGAAGGACCACTGTTGTTGTACACTGCTCTTTGGGTACATATCCTGTGGTAAGGCTGACATTGAGCAGTAGTGTGATTTGGCATTCCATTCGTCTTGGAGTCCATGTTGGACTCAGCTCAGGACACCATCTCATACCATTGCTGCTGTGTGTTTTGCTTTGTAGATGCTGGCTGTTACCTCAGCATCTGCAATGTCAGGGAGCCAGCAGTCTGCTGGGATAGATATTTTGCATTCTGGGGTTTGCACTGCACCTGTCAGGATGTATGTTGGCAATGTGTGTGTGTGTTTGGTATGTTGTTTGTGATATTTGTGTGATTCAGAGCATATCTGTGAATTCCCAACACGGTTCCTACCATCAGTTGTGGAAGTCTTGGGATTATCCTTAGTGTCCTGTACAATTTGTATCTTCATAAGTTCATAGGTTCATACTAGGCTATCCACCCTAGGGCATTTGTTAGCCTAGCCAGAGTGTGTGTGGCTTTCGCCACCCCTTGCTATGTGAATATTATGGCCATTTATGATTTGCTTTGCTGTGCCTCTGTCTGGATGTGACACAGTGAAGACCCCCAGTGTAACTCTACGATCATCCATCCACTTGGCAAGATTCCTGTTGAAGAGTGTCAGTGAGGGGCTCTGCCTAACATGGAGTGGGATTCTGTTCCAGGGTGTGGGGAGCCTCTGGGTTATGTATCTGTCTCTCCAGCACATCCTATTTCATTATGTGTTGAGGTTGACATCTCTCACTCTCACATCTCCGATGGCTTTGAGTTTTCTGGGGTGGAGCATGTCCATTACTCCTGTGTTGGACATGTCCTTGTACAACAGGCATGCAATGCCTCTGTGTAGGCAGTATGTGACTGCATTCAGCTGGGGTGTCTACAGCCAGGCATCATATGACATATATTTGAGACCCTTTATCTTCTTGGTGAGGTACCTTTGAGGTCTTTCTAACTGCTGCAGGTGTCAGGTAAGGTACATCCCATATGAGGCATTGTACTAGATTATGGGTGTGATAAGAGAACAGTATAGGGGCACAATGACCTCTGCTGACGTAGATGTGAATCCTTTCATGATACGGTGTCCAATGTAGACAGTCTTCCTAGCCACATTGGCAATATGAGTGTCACATAACAGGTTACTGTCCACTTGTGTCCCTAGGTCCCTGATTACTCCTTCCATACATAATGGTTTACCACCTATGTGGTAATTTGTGAGTACCTTGTTTGGTATTTGGTGGGACATTCATACTGTCCAGTGTCTTCAGGACGGCTGGGTGGGGTTCCTGTGTGTGAGGGTGTGGTCTGTAGAATGCTACAGACTGTACAGCAGTCTTGCCACTATTAGTTGCACATGGGTGGAGTCCAATGCCTTGTGCATTCTCAGTTACCTGGACATATGGGTGTCTGTGCTGAATGTGGATACTCACCCTCCTTTTATGTTATGTTATGTTCCAGGTTTTGGGGCCATGACACATGATATGTGGTATAACCTGGTAGTGCTGGTGTGCTGTCAGGAGGCTTGCAGCAGGTTTCTTTCACTGCACAGACATCGATGTTCTCCATACTGGGGATGGCCTCGGGAGCATGCATATTGGGGTTTACACATCTGGCATTGGTCAGCATTACCCTTATGTTTCTTTCCACTTATGTTTTGTAGGGTGGTGGGTTAGTCTTTTCAGCCTTGCCTACGAAAGGCTCTATGGAGGTGGCAAAAGCCTTATCCAATATCCAGATGCCCAGGGGTAACAGGTGCAAGCCATCCATGGAACAGCTGCGTGGCTTGTCAAGCATGACATCCCAAGCAGACAGACATTGGATCCCCTTGGAATGACACCAGTAATTGTGCCACTTGTTATAACTGATCATTCCATGTTTGTACTGTGGCATCATTCCTGGTGAGGGTAGGATGCTGCAAACGGTCAATGTCATACCGGCCTGGACTACATAATCAAAGAGTTCATCTATGTCTCTTTTCATGTAGTCTGGGGAGGTACATCTCAGGTCATTCACACCAGCATGGACTATGACTGCATCATATTTCTACTTGCTTTGGGGTGACCTGCATACTTGTGTTATGTGGCATATTGTGGCAGCCTACAGGCAGCTTACTGTACCCTTTCCCTTGTTCAGTCTGGTGTGCGGGACAGCAGTGTGTCTCGTTATGGAGTCACCTATTACAATTGTATCAGGCATGTTGTTTCTCCTTCTGGCCTGTGACTGTTTGGCACACCAGCTTTGTGTACTATGTGTTGCATGTGCTATGTTTGGAGGTTGTTTGATTGGGTGTCTGCTTTGGAGGCCTCTGTTGGTGTGGTGTGTTTGTAATTCGGGCCTCCAGGAATGTTTTTCTGTGTTTATGTCTTTGGTTTGCAGTTGTGATAGGTCTATGTGGGACTGGGTTTGTGGTGTGTGTGGTTACCTTCTCCTCCTGACTAGTTTTTGGAGTACTGAATTGAGGGAGCTCAGCCTCCAGTTTGGATAGATGGTTGCATCTCTCACATATATTTGTATTTCTTGGGGGGAGTTGGGGGTTGTCTGTGTACTTGGGGCAGGTGTAACATTGCCTCAAGATTCACAGATTCGACTTGTTGTGGCTGGCCTTAGTGGATTGTATGTGTGGACATATTTTATTGCCATACTACTGATCAGTGATTACTTCATTTTTTATGTTTGCTCTATCATGTAGTAGCTTCCTCATTCTCTTGCATGGTTTGGTTATGGCTGGTGTCCACCATGCCAGATGCCTGCGTGTATGGCATTGTGTCTTGTTTTAATTTAGGATTGCATAATCCAAGCATTCTTGGCAGTGTTCATGGAATGGCTGTATTACAGGTTCTGAGGTGTGGCCCATATTTTGCACCTGCACAGGACCTTTAATGGATTCCACATCAGTTTGGAGGAGTGCAAACATTGCTTTACACATGTTTTTCACTGTGGTTTTCTGGCCAGGGACTGTGGTCAGGATTTGTATATCCAGTGTGATTACTCTATGGTCTGGTTTTACCAGTGAGCAATACACTTCTCGTCTTGCCATCCAGTACCCATGTTGCTGATTATCACATCCAGTATGCTTACCCCTCTTGTGGGAGTGGTACGTTGTTCCTGGGCATTTTGGTTTATGGATTCTATGAACTTTTGTCCTACAGTGTTGGGGCTAGTATAATGCCCCAGTCTATGTCTGGGTATTTTCAGTCACCCAATATAATGTGGTTTGGAGGACTTGATATATTCATGTATTCCAGCATAGGCCAGGTGCAGTTCCTGGTGTTGGGATGGTAGTCTGTAGCAGGCTATAAACTGGGGGCAGTTTTAGCCACTGTTACTTGACCATAGCTAGTCCATGATGCTTCTTGTTGTGGTACCAACATGGGGGTGTGGTTATCCTTGACAATTATTGCTAGTCACCCTCCTTTTGTAGCTTGTTCCATGTTTTGAGGCTGTACAGCACAGTATGAGGTGTAACCTGGTAGTGTTAGGGTGCTGTTGTGAGCCTTGACCCATTTTTCTGTTACAGCACAGATATCAACATTCTCCATACTGGGTGAGTTTAGACTGCATGCATCTTGCTGTTTCGACTTCTGGCATTGGGTAGCATTACATCTAGGTTCTTATCCCTATCTGATACCTATGGAGGTAGGTTTGTGTTTTGAGTCTTACCTATTCAGGGCACATTGTGGGTAACAACAGCCTTTGCCAGTATCCATACAGACTGCACTGATAGGTGCACGCCAGTCCTAGCAGGTGGAGCATCATGTCATGCTCAGCATGTCATCCCAGGCTGGCACACATTGGATACCCTTTGACTAACTGCGATACTTCAGCCAATTATTGCACTTGATCATCTCATTGTCATATTGTGGCATGATGCTTGGTGAGGGTAGGATGTTAGTCAGGGTCCTCAGGTGTGCATATAGTACATGGTGTTACATTACTTAACACATGGCATTCATGCCTCAGGTGGTGCTGCAGGGCTGCCTCTGTCGGATGCACATATTACACTCCCTGTACATGTTTGTGAGCAGGTCATGTCATTTTAGGCATCCCTGTTATTATTTGAGTGAGTCAGAGGGGGTATCATTCCCAGGGTTCCTACTGAGCCAGTGTATGTGCTATGCGTTGCCTCTTTGCCAAGACCAGGGCATACTGGGCATGCCTCCTTCTGCCTACTGGGGCAGGCTCAGGTTGTTCCTCCTCCGAGTCATGCTCTGCCTGTGATGGCCTTGGCAATAGTGGGGGGCTGTTTGGCCCAGCCCTATGCTGGTCCTGCTGCAGCTGTTTTCGCAAGATCATATTATGTAGCATAGCACATACCATGACAATTTGGGTACATGTAGTTGTTGTGTACTGCAAGGCTCCACCAGATGTGTCCAGACACTGGAACCGTGACTTGAGCAGCCCAAACACATGCTCTACTACATTACGTGTTTGTGCGTGTGCCTCATTATGGCGTTCCTGTTCAGGAGTGTGTGTGTTTCTGATGGGTGTCATCAGCCACGGCTCCAATGCATAACCTGCATCCCCCACTAGGTGTCCGTGTGGGATGTCCCCATTGGCAAATGTCTGGTACAGCTGCGTCAAATGCCAGATGTGGGAATCATGGTAGCTCCCAGGGCAGCCAGCACACACATTCATTATTATGCCCTGGGCATCACACACGACCTGGCAGTTGATGGAGGGGAAGCCCTTGCGGTTAATGTAGGCCCTACCCCGCTCACCGGCTGGTGCTTTGATGCGTATGTGCATGCAGTCTGTTGCACCCACTACCTCAGGGTATTCCGCTATTTGCTGGAAGAGACGCATATTGCTGGCCAATACCTCACGGGCATTGGGGAAATTTACATAATCACAGACATGTGCTGACATGGCATCCAGGAACTGGTGCAGTACCCTGGAGGCTAATGCCTGTGATATCCCCATCATATCACCAGTTGGTCTCTGGAAGGTACCTGTTGCTAGTATTCTTAGGCCAACACATACATTGGTTTCCACTGGGATGGGTTCCCCTCTGTTGGTTCTGTGTGTGAGGCATGGCCTGCACAGCTCCACTATTTGCTGCAGGAGGTCTCTGTCCACTCTATAGCGCTCTACTATCTCCAGCTCATGTAACCCATGGTAGGTGACCCTGGGCCCGTACACTCTTCTCCGTCTCCTCACTGTGGGTTGTGTGGCACCATCTGCATTGTCACCACCCTCAGCAAGTCGCCTATGTCTCATTATGACAGCTATGGCAGCCCCTAACATTTCTGCTCTGAGTTCAGCTTTTTCAGTTTTCACTTCTAATAGCTTACTCCTGTCTTGCAGTGTCTCTTGAGAGAAACATCTTGCACTGCTGTTTGCAGATTTTTAAGTGTTGGGCTGAGCTACTATTCTGCCTGTGTAATTGCCTGCTTCTAATTGTTTTCACCTGCTAGCTCCAGCAGTATTCCCTGCTAGCTTCCTACTAATTCTGTTGCTTCCTTTTTCCTTTCTGTTTCCTCAGGGGGGAGCAGCGTGTATACCAGCAGAAACACGCTCACAGTGGCTTACACGAGCGCACACATGCTTACACGGTTCAGAATCTGCTTATTTGGGTTAAAACACACGCACACCAGCTCAAACAGTGCTACAGCTCTGCCAACAGGCTTCTACATGCTAAGTCTGTCCTACACGCACGCACACCCGCGCAAACAGTGTTAAACATCTCCCAACACGCTCCCACATGCTCAGTCTGCCTTACACACGTGCACACTGTATTACTCGCGCTTCATGGCGCGCACACGTGCGCATGCACGCCCAGCAAGAAACTTTGGTGTAGGCAACAGTGTACACCTTCCATTTCTTGACTTTCCCATGCTTATGTTGTGGCACTCCTCTTTACATGATATGTGTCTGACATCTGTCATGTAACTTTCACCTCCAATGAACTGCATTTCTTTCTGCCATTCCCCCCTGTGATGTCACCTATCTCCTACTCTGTTCCTCCCCCTTCTGTAACTCTTACACTACTCAGAATGTGCTCATTCATTTGCTATGTGACAGTGGAATTCAGTATCCTAACACTCATTTGCATCAGATTGCCTACTAATGCTTAGTTACATCTCTTAGACTCAGCTTCCCCCCTTAGCAACCACTAAACGGTGGCCATGTTGTTTTTGGTCTGATGGTCCCTGCATTGTAAATCCATGTATTGCATAAAACCCACATTTGTGGGTTTATAACCTTCATTTTTATGTTTTATACAGCGCAGCCCGTTTGCGCGGGGCTGCGCTGGGTTTAAACATTGGCCGAAAAAAAAAATTATATTTTTATTACTTTTGCATCAGGTTACCTTGCCAATTTCCACATATTTTGCCATTGGCATGCTGCCTGACACATATGCACCCTTTATTTGGAGCTGACATGGCTCCATTGTGGTTTTTGCAGAAACGTACTCAGTTGTCAACTGAGTACATTTCTGCAGCTAAAACGGCTCTTACATGGGCTGTTTTGGGCTTGCTGGATCGCTAATCAACCTCATTTGCATGCTATTTGGCTGCAAGTGAGGTGATTAGCTTATCCACGCCCACTCCGTGTAAGAGAAGTTTTAGCTGGTCTCTTACACGGACTTTGGGCTGTTCCTGGATCGCGAAGGCTGCATGGAGTCTTACACTACTCTTTGACTCCATGCAAGCCTTCGTGAATCCTGCCCAATATGTTCTGGTTCGGTTTCTGACAGTAATTCCGGTTGTCTAAATGACTCCTTTGATAATGATGAGACAGTCATTCAAGTTCCAGTGAAAGTCTCTGATACTCATAAAGAGTTTTATAAGGATGTTATTTCAGCATTAAATGTAAATTATTATCCTTTTTCCAACAATATGTGTCAGCCAGAAAGACAATTATCAAGAAATAATTTGTCTTCTTTGTTGGATGAACTTGAGAGAGGCTTGAAATGATATCGGGCATTGCTGGCAGAAAATAAGTACTTTGAACATTGCAAGACTGAATATAGTGCCTAAAGGTTTAAGGTTTTTGAAATTTCTGAACGGTGTGACTAAAGAAGTTCCATTTTATCAGGAACTAGTTACATTTTTTAATAATACTGGTATTGAATTTTTAAAGCTTCTCATTAAGAACAATAGTAGTATTTTAGAGAAGCTGCGAGTTTCCCTGGGACAATTAGATTTGAAAATTAAAGAACAGCTGACTAGGTGTTTGGAAATGACTTCTCATTATGACAGTATTCTTTCTAATGTGGATAAGTTTGAAAGAGCTGTGGTACAACATAAATACAAAAAACTTCATTGGGACTTAGCTGCATATGAGGTTGATGCAGCTTATGTCCTTGACATTGGGGGTAAACAGTTCAATAATACACCTGATAATATAAACCCCAGTATTAATAAGTTAAGTAACAATGCACCAGGTACAAATAATGATATGCAGGTTACATCACACATGCTAAAGTCACTGTTTCTTTAAAACTGACAGAGAAGTATTACAAGCCAGTTGAAATTTCTACAGGAAGTGACATCACATCAGGAGGTCATAAAGTAAGGAGTAAGCTGAATGGCGATGGTGTTAGTTCATCCTCCAAAAAGGATTTTTCAGAGCTCTCTTTACTCTCCCCACAATCTGGATCAAATGAATACTTTTCTGGTAGCTCTGCTTTGCCAAAAATCTATAGAGGGGCAAGAAACAAGAGTTATGTGAGTCAGAGCAGGGTGAGAAGTCAGGATTGAAAACGTTAAATTTATGCTGTGAAACTGTGAACTCATATGAAAGTGTTTATAATTTTTCGAACTTTAATATTACAGACTTGCACTGGAGAGTGTTGCATTTAGGTTTTAATTTCTTACCTAGTAAACAAGCTAATATAACTAGGACAATACTTGAATTAAAGTTTTTTACTAGAAAGTTCAATTTACGGTTTATTTTAAGAGATGTGGAGCTGAAGAAATGTGTAAGTAAACCATCAGTCTTTAATCCCACACTTCAGCATACTATAAAAACCTTTGAGGATTTATGTGACAGGGATATATGGTTATGCTTAAATAACAAATGTATTAAACCATATTATAATTTAAGGAACGATGAAAGAAGGGCATTTTTAGAATTAAACACTCAAAAGAATCTAAGGTTTATGAAAGCAGACGAGGGAGGCGGGGTGGTTGTTATGGATGTTGAAAGATATAATTCTGAGATACAGAGAATATTAAATAACAACAAAGAATATTCTGAAGTTGGTTTATGTGAGATTGTGAAAAGTAATAATTTTATATATAGTAGCCTGTATGAACTTTTTGTGAATGGAGATATTGCTGTGGAATTTCTTATGCACTGAACAACCAAAGATTGGAGTACTATTTGGTATTCCAAAACAGCATAAGAGCATTGAAAACTCCCATTTTAGACCTATTATGTTTGCGTCAGGGAGTAGTACTTAGGGTATCTCCCCATATTTGGGTTCAATTTTCAGTCCTTTGGTACAGAAGCTAAATTCTTATATTTGTGATTCGAGGGGCTTTTTGAGTAATATCAGATCTTTCTATTTGGATAATTCATATCATGAAAGTACACATTTTATGTTTACTGTAGATGTTATATCCCTGTTTACCAGTATTCCCCAGCTTGAGGGGGTTGAGTATGTTAGAAATTATTTTATGAAATATATGTCTGTAGATCATCAGCAAGTTAATATGTACATGTATCATTTAGGAATTTTATTAGAAAACAGCTTTTTCCTTTTTGATAAGAAGTATCATAACAATTAAAGGAAATAACTATGGGGGCCACTGTAACCCCCGCTAGTTTTAGGTTGGTGGGAGAAGGAGTTTTTAATTAATTGTACATTTTATAACAAGATTGTGTTTTATTGCCGGTTTATAGATGATTTATTTTTTATTGTCAGAAGTGATGGGCTTGATGTGAATGTATTTTTAAATGTTCTTAATAATAGTTCTCATTTTTTCTAACTTTGCCCTAGGTGAGCAAGGACAAAGACTATGTTTTCTTGATGTAGAAGAAAAGTTGGGATGATTTGCTCAATAGTTTTGTGAATTGCGTACATCATAAAATCACTTTTTCTAATAGTTATGTGCATTTTAAAAGCGGGCACCATTATCTTATTAAGAAAAATATTCCACATGGCCATTTTATTAAAGTGTCATGGATAGTGAGCTTAGATAGTGATTTCAATACAAAAATGATTTTATTACCAAGTTATTTTATGATTGGAGTTATAGTATGGATTTATTGAAAAATGTGTCAGTCCAGATACAATCGAAGAGGTCTATGGAGTGTCCACCTATATTATTACACGGTATCAATAAAAATGTAAATAGTACAAATAGAAATTTGGTTAGTATGTCTAGATTTTGTGTAGACATGACTGTTGATAGTGATGTCATTAAGAATGTTATAAAGAATAACTGGAAAGTTATCATGGGAAATGAAAATTTAGTTGGAACAGTCGGGGATACCCTGGGTTTTGTGCATAAAAAATGGGTAATATTAAACAATTATGACAAGATAATAACACTAAAGTTTTACCACCCCATACTTCAAAAGGAGATGGGACATACAAATGCTATAGTTGTACTATGTGTAGATATATCTATAAAGGACCATGTACAGCATTGGAGCATTTGGCTTATAATATAAAAGTACCAGGTAAATTTAATTGTAATGCCACAGGAGTAATACATTGCATGTTCAGGGTGCCCAGCTTTTTATGTAAGGATGACCACAAGAAGTTTGAGTAAAAGAATAAGAGAGTGTTTGTATGCAATTAAGACAAAAATGAAAATAATGTTTTATATAAGCATGCGTTAAAGTGTACAGGGTTTAAAAAGTTTTTGTTTTGTGTATTGGATCATGTGAAGGAAGATTTAAGACATGGGAATTTAAAAAAAAAACATGCGGAAAAGAAAGAAATTGAATGGCAGGTTCATTTATCTGCCAACTGTCCACCTGGTCTTGATAACATTAATATCAAATGCTTCTTAATAGATAGGAAATTGAAAATCAAAAGCTAAAGGTGTATGAAGGGTTAACCTTGTTCCCTTCTTTTTTCTGCGTACTCATTAAGCAATTAATTGTTTATTCGGGAAGACATTTTATAGGATGGTTGTTTTAAATGAACTGTATAAACTTGTAATAGTTGTTGTTTTAGTATTTCTGATGAAGTGTATAGATGAATAGCAAAGAATGTTTACTGCACTAAAAAGTATTTATTTTTGATTCTTTCCATGTATACTTCCAGTGTTCTTAAATATTTCATAGTCACACATACACTCTTGGTAAAGGCAGGCACAGAGTTACCTGCTATGTCTTCTTTCCCACATTACACGGTAACAGCTGCCACCAGTCAAAATACCCCAATACCTTTCAAAAGGAGTGTTCAATTGTATTGGGTAAAATAAGTATTCATATATATATATATATATATATATATATATATATATATATATATATATATATATGGTAGCATGTAAATCCAAGCAGTAAGGCTTTTTGGAGTGGCCCTGGTGTTATCACAATAAGCATAAACACTCTCAGGTTACTAAAAATACTTTCTCAGTAACCAGCCACAATTAAAGGTAGTAAAATATTTAATAAATAAAAAATAATTTAAAACATAAATACACTGAATAACTGTTTTCAATAAACCACAGAGTTTCACACATAGGAATTATGAAAATAACACTGAAGAATTGATTTCACACTGATTGAAGTAAAACTCTAGCTATCTAACTGTAGCTTCCTAACTGTCTATAGATTAACTGTCCCTGTCTAATCTCATTGTCAGCAAAGCAAGATGATACTCTTACCTCTGCTGGCAAAATAATAATATATGTCCACTTTTCAGGCTGTTGTCTGGTCCTCAGTGAAAAGAATAGCAAATCCTATTATTTCTGCTGAACAGCTCTGAAAAACTCTGAGTGATAAATACTGATTTGGAAAACAACCACTGACCACTACAACTGCTGCAACAACACTCAGCTGTTAACAACTGAACTTTAACTGACTCAGCATCTGCTTTTTATAGCAGAATCTTTTAAAAAGAAAGCTGTTATGAGAATTCTGCTCTCTCATTTCAGACTTTTGAAAAGTAAGCAAACACAGCTGCTGTGGAGATTCCATTCCTTTCAGCTCTGGCACACAATGACATCACTCTAGGTCAACTGACTGGCACAACCTGCATTCAGAATTCTTTTTAAAAGACATGTACATTTGGTCAGCCAGAAGAACACTGTATGATTCAAACATATTACACAAACCAAAGAAACAATCAAAAAACATAAACATATTTACAAAATTGTAGTTAGTCATGCTGGCACACAGGGTAATTTACAATTATGTACAAGTATTTACAAAACTGCAGCCAGACATACTATCACAGATAACAATGTCTGATATCCTCACACCATTCTCCAGCCTGTGGTTAGGCTATGATTGAAAAGGGAATGTAATGGTGAGGCTTGTTCGTGTTTTAGCCTGTTTAGAAAACAGCCTGGGATGTCGTCTGCTCCCATAGTGGCTGTGTTTTTATCTTGGACAAGGCTTTGAGGACCTGCTCTTCAGATATGTAGGATGGGGGAAGTTTGGGGGAAGGTTTGTGATAAGTTAGGAGGTGATAAGGGAGTGAAGTTTTCACCAAACCTATCCGCTAGCAGGTTTGCTAGCTTTGTGGGGTCAGAGTTTGCGTGATGCCATTGGTCGCTAGTTCTGCACATGCTTGGGTCCAAGTGTTAGGCTATGTACATAACTTTAAAAGCCTTATGGTTATCCTTGGCTGTACTTGCTAAGTTTTTATCAAAGGAACCCTTAGAGGATTTTAAAAGTTGTCTTATTTGCCTGTTGAAGCTGAGGTGGGTGCTTTTCCATTGTTGAGGCCTTGCCTTTGTTTTCTTGGAAAGCAACTTTTTGTGTTTATTGTAAAAGTTGTTGATGCTGGATGCCCACCATGGCAGCTTGTTTTTATTTGGGGCTCTAGCTTTGATTCTTTCTGGTACAGCTGAGTTTATACACTTATGCAAGTGATTGTACAGGGCTTTAATGTAAGCTTCAGCGTAGTTCCCACTTCCAGCTTGGGGTGGGGCTTTGAGTGCATTTATACCTTCCCCTAGGAGGGTATAGTTTGCCTTGGTGAAGTTTTTGGTCTGATTTCACCCTTTGTGAGTTCTGGTGTTAGTGCCAGCTCAAAGGTGACTGTTTTGTGGTCAGATTTAACTGAGTGTCTGACAGTTGTGGCAGTGCATTTGTTTAACATGTTAGTAAAGACCAGATCTAGAATATTTGTTCCACTTTTCAGGGTATGAACAATTTGTTCCAGTGCATTTGAATTAACAAAGTCAAAGAAATTTTGCACTAGCAAGTTGGGGCTAGTGTAGGCTTCCCAGTTAATGGTGGGATAATTGAAATCCCCCATAACCAGAGTGTTTGGTAAAATTTAGATTGTCTACAGTTTGGTCAAGTAAGCTTTGTGGGGGTCATGACCCATGGAGGGGGCTGTATAACTGGCTATGACTTGAATGGGGGTCTTACCCACAGTAACCTGGACTTGGAGTAACTCCATGGAGTTGTGCAGTCTAACTAGATGGGAGGTGAGTTTATCTCTAATGTTCATAAAAACACCACTTCCTTTGGTTTTCACATGTTCATTTTGTAGTCTAAAGGTGTGGAAGGCATTGTAGCCTTGCAGGGCTGGGGTACTCTCTGACGTCTTGAACCA
The DNA here is from genome assembly GCF_019279795.1 of Protopterus annectens. Classification (NCBI taxonomy): domain Eukaryota; kingdom Metazoa; phylum Chordata; order Ceratodontiformes; family Protopteridae; genus Protopterus; species Protopterus annectens. Next base: position 1,181,027,364 of record NC_056741.1, on the reverse strand, counting down.
GGTTTCTGTGACTGCACAGACATCTACAACTTCTAGTGACAGAAGTGCTTCCAGGGAGTGCAGTTTTTAGTTTCACCTCCTAGCATTTAGCAGCATGACCCTTATTTTGTTCTGGTTGGCTAATTTCACATCAGTAATGTTGTTTTTGAGACCTGGCTTAAAAAAGGCACTATGGGAGAGGCAAGAGTCTTTGCCAGGAGCCAAAAGTCTAGAGGTGCCAGGTGCAAACCATCTCAGGTAATGCAGCAAGGTTGTCGACCATGGCTTCACAGTCTGACAGGAACGGGATCCCCTTTGAATGACACCAAAAACTGAGTCAATATATGAAATCAATAATTTTTTGTTTATACTGCAGCATCATTCTAGGTGAGGGTAGTATGCTGCTCAAGGCTAGGGACATACCTGCCTGCGACACATACGCAGAAAGCTCAACCATGTCTCGCTTCATATAGTCCAGTGAGGCATGTCTCAGGTCGTTCACACCAACATGAATTATGACAGAGTCATAATGGTACTTGTTGCTGAGATACCTCAGTGAATGCATGATCTGATGAATCCTGGCACCAGACAGGCAGCTGAACGTGACTTTCTCCTTTTCCATCCTGGTGACATCTGTGTGTCTCATTATTGAATCTGCAATGACAAGAACATTTTTTGAGTGTTTTGCCTTATGGGCTTGGTGGGTGAGACACTGGTGTTGCTATATGTCATGGGTGCTGTGGAGACTGTGTTAGTTGTAGCAGTCTTGTGTTTTGGAAGTCTCTGATGTTTAGGTAAATTTTTTGAGAGAACCTCCACATATGTAGATTTTTGTATTTGTTGCCTACTATGTGTATGAGTAATGGTACTATGTGCATATGTAGTGGTGGGTGAGTTGACAACCTCTTCCATGTTACTGTTTTCAGTGCAAGAGAGTGTAGTTTCAAGATTCTTGGTGTAGATACATCTTGCACTGTGTACTAGAGTGAGTTATTAGTAGAGGCTTGTTGGTGTACATGAGGCAATTGCACACTGCCTCAAGAGACCCAAGTCAACAAGGTTAACAGGAGAAACAAGGGTAGTCCAACTGTCCATAATGCTAGGTTGAAGACTTTTGTCACTTAGGTTCATAGGTTGATACTAGGCTATATGCCCTAGGGCATTTATCAGCCTAGCCAGAGTGTATTTGGCTTACGCCACCACTTAAAAAAATGGGTTTTACTGTGCCCTTTTTTTGGTTACTTTATTGAGCCTCTGTCTAGTAGTGACACAGAAGTGATCCCTGGAGTAAACTTACGATCTCCCATCCACTTGTCAAGATTTCTCTTGAAGAGAGTCAGCGAGGGGCTCTGCCTGATATGGACTGTGATTCTATTCCAGAGTACTGGGAGCCTCTGGGTCAAGAATCTGCCTCTCCAGCATGTCCTATTAATTTCTGTGTTGAGATTTAAATCCCTTGAGCATGTAGCACTAGTGGATTTGGATTTTTTGAGGTGGAGCATGTCCATTAATTCTGGGTTGGACATGGCTTTATAAGTCAGGCACAGATCGCCTCTAAGTAGGCGGTATGCAACTGAGTAGAGCTGGAGTTTCTTTAACCTGGCAGCATAGGTCATCTGTTTGAGACCCTTGATCCTCTTGGTGAGGTACTTTTGTGGTTTCTCCAGTTGCTGCAGGTGACGGGTAAGGTACATCCCAAACGGGGCATTGTATTCAATTATGGGCCTGATGGGGGATGAGTAAAGGGGCACAATGACCTCCTTGGATCTAGATGTGAACCCTTTCATGATGAGGTGGGCTATATAGAAGGTCTTTCTAACCACTTTGGCAATGTGGTTATCAAAGGAGAGATTACTATCAACTTGGGTTTCCAGGTCCCTAATTACTTCCTCCATACTTCACCTATATGGTAGTTTGTGGGCACTTTGTTTTTTCCAGAGGGTATGACTATACACTTCTTGGCGTTTAGTTTCAGGCCGTGGCTTTGGCACCAGTTGTCTGTCTCTGTGAGACCCTTTTGGAGGATGCTTTTGTCAGCTGGAGAGTCGATTATGGCACCCAGTTTGCAGTCGTCTGCAAACTTGGTCAGCCATAGTCCTCCCGTGTTGGCCTGTACCTCTGAAAAATATATACCGAACAAGAGCGGTCCCAGGACTGAGCCTTGTGGGACGCCACATGTAACAGGTTTAGAGTCTGACATAGCTCCCACATTTCTGACTATGTGGTTCTGTCCTTGAGCCAGTTTGCAACCCATCTTATGACATAGGGGTTGATATTTAGGCTGGAGAGCTTAACTATGATGCCAGAGTGGGGTATGGTGTCAAAGGCTTTTGCGAGGTCCAGGTAGGCAGTGTGGACTACCTTCCCTTCATCTATGGCCTTGGTGACTGTTTCGATGAAGTCTTACCAGGTTCAAGAGGCAGGATCTGCATTTAACAAAGCCAAATTGTGTAGGATCTAGCGTCTGTAGTTCCCCAATATCTTTGTTTATGAGTCCCATGATGATCCGCTCCATTGCCTTGCAGGCTAGGCTAGTCAGGCTTATGGGGCAATAGTTCCCAGGGTCCGTTGTGGCTCCATCTTTGTGGAGTGGGACCACTGTTGCTGTACGCCATTCCTTGGGTACATAACCTGTAGAAAGGCTGAGATTGAACAGTAGCCTAATATGAGGTTTTAGCTCCTCTTGGAGCTCCTGTAGGACGCAGCCCGAGACACCGTCCGGTCCCACTGATGTTGTGTTTTTTGCTTTGGAGAGGGCAGCACCTACCTGAGCATCTGTGGTGATAGGGAGACGACTCTCTGCTGGGATAGATAATTGCTCCTTAGGGGGGGGGGAAGGGGGGGGGGAGTTTGCACTGAACCTGTCCACCAGGATGTTGGCAATGTCTGTGGGTTCAGTGTATTTTTTGTCATTTTGGACTAACTCCGAGCATATCTGGGAGTTGCCACCCAGGTTTCTAACATAACTAAAGAAAGCCTTGTGGTTATCTTTAGTGTCTTATGCAATTTTACTCTCAAAGCTGGCCTTGGAAGATTTTATGAGGGACCATAGTTTTTTGCTAGTACTGATCAGTGATGCCTTCTTATTGAGGGATTTTGCTCTATCCTGCAGTAGCTTTCTCCTTTTGTTGTATAGTTTATTTATGGCTGTGATCCACCAGACAGGAGCTTAGGGGTTTTTTTTGTCTCTTTATGTGTAGGACTTTACTTG